>NC_034425.1:9805707-9921714 GCF_002078875.1 Numida meleagris
CGCCCCCGGCGGGGATGGAGGCGAAGGAGCTGCAGGAGCGGCTGCGGGAGGCGGCGGCGCTGGGGGACGCCGAGGAGGTGCGGCGGCTGCTGGCGCTCGGCGTCAGCCCCAACGCGCAGAACGAAGTCAACGGGTGGTGAGAGCCGGGGCGGGGGGGGGGGCAGCGGGAGCCGCGGGGCGGTCCGGTCCGGTCCGGTCCGGTGCTTAGCGGGCGAGCAGCGTTCTGTGGGCGGCACGGAGCAGCCCCTGGGAGGAGGCTCTGTGGGGAGCGGCCGCACATAGCGAGAAAAAGAGGAAAGCGGTCCGCGCTGTGCGTGAGGGACTGCGTGCTGAGCCTTCTGCGGAGCGGAGCCGGGGAGCTGCTGGTGCCGGAGCAGCCCGCAGCAAAGGGCGATGCGTGCCGATGTTAGACGGCATGTGCTGCTGAGAGAGTTCAGCTCAGTGAACTGACTGCATGAATTAAAGAATAAAAACAGCATCCTAGGGGAGCGTGTGCTTAGCTCACACACACCAGTATGCAACTTGCTCTTTTAAAGATTAAAAAAAACCGCATATGTAACTCATATCTATTTTCCCCAAAAATATCCCAATAAATGAGCATTTGAAACCAACTTTTACCATGCTGCTGTGGTATCTTGGCGTTAAGATCACAAGGGAGGGGAAAACTGCACCAGCTGTCACTGCAGGCTCCAGAAGCAGTGCACATCTGCAAGGGGCACTGCTACTACAAAGTTCTTTGATGTTAGACGTGCATTAGGTCCTGTTCTTATATTCAGTGAGAACGAGTGGGAATTTGCAGTGATTGAGTCAAGCAGCGTTACCATGTTCGGTGTGCAGGACGTGCCTGCACTGGGCCTGCAAGCGGAACCACGCGCCCGTGGTGGCCCAGCTGCTGCTCGGCGGCGCGGATGCGGAGATCCTCACCAGGAAGGGGGAGCGGCCGGCCCAGCTGACGTCCCGCAGGGAGATCCGCAGGATGCTGGGAGGTAACGAGCTGCTGCGTGCAGGGAGAGGCGGGCGGAAGCGCTCGCGTCCAGCCTTGCTTTGAGTGCCGTGACCACGCTGCGTTACGCGCTTGCGGTAGCTGGGACATGACATCCGTGCTGTTTGCTTAGTGAGAAATCAAAGTTTTGAAGACATTTCCACCAAGGTCCGTACTCAGCTCGCCAAGTTGTTGGGTTTTTTCCTCAAAAACTGAAAAAGCTGTATTTTGAAAAATGCCCTGATTCAACCAGTCACGCACAGACGCAGATTCTGATTTTCCAAAGGTGAACAGAATTTGTACAAAACTTTATGGTGCAGGAGCAACTATGAATTTTCCTGTTGTTCTCTGGAGTTTAGACAGTGTCTTGAATAATTTGCAAATCAGCTCCCAGAGACACAGCTCATTAAACGCATTGCTAGAGTGTTCCTGTCACGTTTCGTAACGGCTGGAATGGAGCAGGCTTTGCTGCGACAGGTGATGAAGTAATCTGAACTCTGGTTGATTAACAGCCCCTCTCCTTCCCTTTGTATTTCTTTGTTTTCACAATTGTCTCCCAGCTGCTGAACTGGTCATGTTTCAGTTCAGCACTGTGTGTTCTTTTCCCTTTATCCCCTGCCTCAATATCAAGCAGGATATTGCCCTTTGTGTTTCACTGCCTTTTGCATTATGAAGATGATGGCACTGTGCCACCAGAGACCATGTCACGATGTGCTAATTACAGATTAAAAAAGGAACATAAAAGTGAAGTAAAAAAGCCAAAAGGATGGCAGTATTCAGAAGGGAGCAGCACTCCCAGCCCTGTTTGGATCAGATTCTGCTTTTGTGCTGACTGTATTGCAACACCTGAGAACAATTCCTTTTACTGTGGAGAGACGGTGCAGAGCTCCGTAATTCATCTCCTGTCCTGTGGCACTTTTACCACTCTGTTTCCCCCCCCCCCCCCAGGCACCACGCTCACAAAAAAATGCACACAGAAAACCCACAGTGCAAGAGCAGCACTTCTGTTTTTTTCAGACCATTTTGGATAATGTCATGTTGTTTGTTTTACAGTGGAAGAGGATGAACTCCCAGACGTAACAACCGGTTCGGAGCTGCCCATCATCCCTAACTACCTGGCAAACCCACCTTTCCCATACATTTATAACTCCACGAGCAGCAGCGTCCCAGAGCCCCCTGCCAACGGCAGCGTGTCCCGCAGGGAATGGCAGGGCTCTGCCTCCTCTCCGCTGCCCGCTGCAGAGCCGTGTGCACGGGCACTGGCTCCCAGCGTGAGTGATGGAGCGCTGCCGCCTGTGCCCGGGGGCTGTGCCGGAGCGCAGTGCTCCAGGGCCGCAGCTCAGAGCGCACTGTTCCAGGCATCCTGGGGCAGGGCTCCTCCTTCTCCTGCCGGACCACAGCAGCCTGGAGCTCCGCCGGGGAGCGGCTCCTGCGCGGGGCCCGTGCCGACCTTCCAGCCCGTGTTCTTCACAGGAGCTTTTCCACTTAACATGCAAGGTAACGGTAAAAGCGTTTCTCCTCGCCTTTCCTTAGGCTTTGTCCCCTTGGATGGTGCAAGTGGAGGAGTCGGTGTCACGTTTATTCACAGTGCTCCTGGAGATGTTCGGGTTCTTGTGCGTTAGGCATCCGGGAATTGTCTGAAGGCAATAAAAAAGGCAGATGCGCTGTTCTTGCTGGAACCGCTATTAAAATATTGATGAAAACATTTGCAGTTTGTCTCAAACGCTGTAAAAGCAGAGAGAAACCGGGGTAACCCTGTTCTCTAAGTGGCATATCCTTCAAATAAAGAGCCAAAGAGAGAAGCTTAGCTGGCTCAGTCCACAGGAGGAGCAGGGAGCTGAGGTGGTCGGCCCTTCTGTGGGCAAATACCGCCCAGCCAAGCAGGGGCAGGGGCCAGCTGCCCAGCTGTTGGTTTGGGGGGATTCTCATGTTGTTACAAATGATAAGACTGGCTAACAGAACGTAGAAATACTTAGTACAGTGTTTTCCAGTTGTTTTACACATCTGCCTCTGAATGTACCCTTTTATTTTGAATAGAACTGGTGCTTAAAGTTAGAATACAAAACCCTAGTCTTAAAGAAAATGACTTCATTGAAATTGAGCTGGACAGACAAGAGCTGACCTATAAGGAACTGCTCCGAGTGAGTTGCCGTGAGCTGGGTGTTAACCCTGGACATGTACAGAAGATCAGAAAATTACCAAATACCATGCTAAGAAAGGTAAGAACTCTGAATTCTGAATGCAGTAACATATTTAAAAAAAAAGCCGTTTAGGTTACTGTTAAAAAGTACTAGGTCATTGACCACCTGCACTATGTCCGTGTCACAGAAAGATGACCGTGTTTGTTTTCGGCAGTGCCCACTGTCCTAGAGAGAGAGGCAGGGAGGATACGTTGTGACGCTGAGCTGTCCATGTCCCGTGCACTCACACAGTGCTGTGGTGGTGCTGTAGTGTTCTAGGTTCCATCAGACTCCTGCTGTTCTGGCCACAGGCCCATCAGTGTCACTGCAGGACTCGCAGAGGGCGCTGAGCGGTGGCTGACTGTTACCGTCGCTGTTTGTACTCTAACTTCCATCATTCATCACTGATGCTCAGCACTTGTTGCGCCATCAGCCCCCCACAGCGCTCTGCTGAGTTGGTGGAGCTCTGCACGGACTCTGTGCAGTCCTTTTAAAAGTGCTCAGAGTCCGAGCGTGGCCCTCGGCACAGGGCTGTCTTCGCTTCGGCAATACGAGCCGTGCAGCTGCAGAGGGGCACCCGCAGCCCGGCTGTACTGAGCGCGTTGGCCTCTGGATCTCACGTGCTGGTAGAGCATCGTGGGCTCCTCTGATGGGTTCTGCATTACTGAGGTCAGCGTACTGCATCTTCGCTGACTGAGTGTAAGGCGATTTACTCCTTGTTAGTCAAGAAGCGGGCAAAAAAAAGATATAAGCAGTTCTGCCCCTTGCCGAGTTAGGCTGCTGTCAAAGGGATTCTGTCTGCAGCTCTCCATACTTCAGACTGCCCTGCTAGGACTGCAGGGTGCTGCCTGGTCCTCGGCTCCCCCCGAGCCTGAGCTGTGGGACACCGCCGTCCCTTGGTCCCACACAGCCCCAAGCCAGCTCCCGGCTGGTGCAGCAATTCATAAACTGAGAATGACCAGAGGGGGGAAGAGGGGGAGCTGGGCTGGAGCTCATCAGTGTACTAAAGGAAGAAAGCATGCAGCAGACCTCTACAAGTGTAATTCCATGCACTGCTCGTGCTCAGCGCCAGCGCTGCATTCCTTCCTAAAAGGAGCTGCATAAGATGCCAGGACAGAGATATGATGCAGCAGGAGCTCTGCTTTCCAGTTTACTCTAAAGAACCGTTATGTTTATGGATAAATACATACTTTGCTTTAGTATAAGCCTATTATTTTAGTGTACCACTGCAAAATGGAACACGTGGTTTATCACCTAACAACTTACTGTATTTATTCAAAGGACAAAGATGTGGCAAGGCTGCAGGATTTCCAAGAACTGGAACTTGTTCTGACAGTAAGCGACAAAAACTTCCCTTTCAGAGTCCCAGCACTTTCCGAACAGAGTGGTTATAACAAGAAGGCTTCAGAACTGACCTATTAACTGTTTAAAGAATAAAACAAACTATTTGTATCTCTCATTTTAAAATTACGTTTGACATACAGTATCTACAAGGGCTAATGATGTGAAAAAATAATCTATTTTGTTAACTTTGAAATAAACTAAAGATGTTATGCACTAAAGATGTTAGCCTCTAGTCAATCTAAAAGTACTCAGTCTGATGTGAAAGCAGCTCATGCACGGGAAGTATTGGCAAGAAGTCCCTGTCAGCGCTCCTTACAAATCGTCACCCTGAGACAGGGCAGCGGTGGCAGCTCTCAGGGGATCTCATGTTAAAAAACCTTCCACGAAACCCATCTACTGTCTGTACCGAGTGTTACCACTGCCGCTCACTTTCTAGATCGTGTATTTGTAGTCAGATCTTATTTAGAAGGAAAAATCCAGAAGGGTTTTAAATCCGTGGAAGAAGCACAAAAATACATTGTTTCAGTACTGTTAGGTAACTTACCACCTGTGATTTCTTAATACCTCTTTACACCCTTCCCTATTTCTCAGGTCAAAAACAAAGTGACAGTAATCATCCAAATCATAAATACGCTCCTCACTAAAATCACAGACCCATTTTATTGCTGTGTGTCAGGGTACGGCATTGATGTGTGTGATTCAAAGTACTGTTCTTGTTACGTATTGAAAACACGTTCGTCCAGTGCTGCTTTACTTTCCCCTTTATAAGCACAAGAACTGTCATTTTATTGTCCTTTTTTGCCTACATTCCCGAGAAAGGCCTCATCTGGAAGCTTTACACTTGCCTATGTAAGAAGAAATGAGTGAAACGCCCAGCACTTTCTGAGCTAACACTGAAGTCATGGTGTTCCTATGCAATGGGGCTTTCTTCCCCAGCAAATTGTTCTCACCTATGTCGCTTACTGGAAGAAAAAACAAAACCAAAAAACCACTTTCCTGTTCCATGAAGTTCAGAATTAGATTGCTTTGATACTACGATCTGGAATAAATAAAATGAGACGTATTTAAGACAACAGCGAGCTGGATTTTATCTCACTATTTTGGAGGTTAATGTTTACTTGGTTATCTGCTTCTGAGGTAGAGTTCTATTCTGGTAGCGCAACTGCGAAAATACGTACTGTGACTTGGACGAAAGAAGTGAAGTACCAGTGTAACAAGCAAACAGAACGTACCTGACTGGACCGCGATTCCCACTGGTGCTTCGTTTCCCGTCCCCATTTTCTTTGGAAACTGCAGCAACCAAAGGACTTCATCTTCTGCTCTCCCCAGAAATCACGGCCCGCGTTAGCTGTGCATTGCATGCAGACCTGCGAAATGGGGCTGACAGCAGCAGCACGCTGAGAAGGGAACCACCCAAACCAGCGGGAGGAACTGAGGTGCAAACTGCATCTAAAACTCCCTCAGCGCTCTCCTCGTGTGGGATGCCTTCCTCTGGCTGCAGTCAGGCGTCACCGCCGCCTCCCCTCTGTGAGATGGGGACACGAGGAGACGTCCTTCACGTCCTTCCCATCCTTCACGTCCTTCCCGACCTTCCTGGCTGTGAGCGTTCCCAGCTATGTCAGGGGGCGGGAGAGGCCGGGCGCCGCTGCCGGCCCTGCACAAAGATGGGTTTAGGCCTCAGCTCTCCAAGTGGCGGCTCAGCCCATCAGGGTACAGAGCTGGTACAGGTCCTGGAGCAAAGCCCGGCTGCTGGATGGCGCCTTCCTCCTCACGCCGAGGGTCCTGTGTGGGTGCACGGAGATAACTATGCATTCAGAAGAATATTTTTATACAGTGTACAGTTTATACGTAGAAGATATCATTAGCACTCCTAACTTAATCTGGTAAGTGCACAACCGTGACATTACGTGTATGATAAATAATTTGTTACTTTGTGCATTGCTGTGTGAAATGTTAATTTCAAATGAACACTTGGCTGCAGATTCTTGTTTTGAGAACTATCGTTTGTAACGATCAATAAACAATTATTTTTGTCTTCTCAAAGATTTTCAGGACTTTTCTTACAGAGAAACATCAGACCCTTTTCTCACAAGTTATTTTGCCACGGCACAAAGGGCATTCTGTGAGATTCCAGCAGCAAATGCTGCTTCAACGCAGCACTCCCCTCATCTGAGGAGGCCCAACTAACATCAGTATTAAGGCAGATGTTTCTGTAACACGAATCACATTATTTCAGGTGATAAGCATTCAATCAGAGAAGTAATGCCCTCATCCTCATCCCAAGGGACTCTGTGACCGTGATCCCCCAGCGTGCATGCTCAGCTGAAGTAGATGCTTACTCGGGGCAGCTTCATACAGAAGAGACATAGAACAAAATAACTGTGAGCCATCACGTCCCTGCAGGCTCACATGGGGGTCTGCTACACAAGCAGAAATTCTGCCATTCATTGTTCCCATTAAGCCATATCTGTACATTTAGGTTTACATACAAGTTATTCATAGCTCTGAAGTAGAAGAGGAACTTCATAACCCTAAGGTCTCCCTGTGCAGGGGACACCAACCCGTCCTGGGGAAATACTGTGAGGTACAGGCCCGGCCTCTCCCACACTCAACATTCTGTTGCTGTTTTCAAGCTGCAAAGGGCCTAAGCAGGCCCCTCCTTCCACCTCAAAACCAACGGATCTCTATCCAGAAGACACAGAACAGGTGTATTTTGTACCATGAATATAATTTACTAATTATAAACGGAGTGCAGTACATATTGCCTTGTGACACATACATTTTTGAGGAAAAAACATATAATAAAATACTTTATAGAAAATATTTTAAAAATATAAAATTCACTTTCCGGTCCTTACAATTGTAAAATGCTCAGTTCATTTATCACAAGTTGAATCTACTGCAGGAACATATGTAAATTACAGTACATTCACAAGTCACTTTTGTGGCAAGTCAGTAACATTAAAAACAACAAACCAAACCAAAACCAAAGCACCCTCAGCAGGGGAGGGGGAGGTCTTCTTCTCATGCCAGCCCAGCATCTTTAGCCATACTGTAGAAAATCCCCTTTGATGCTATAAGGTTTGCGGGTGTATCAAATTCTGCGATGGTCCCGTTGTCCAGCACAAGAATCCTGTGCAGAACAAAGGAGGCAGAAACTATGTCAGAATTCCTCTCTGAGAATTTAATATCAGTTCTACTGCAAAGTGAACAATGCTCCAATCTCTCCCTGGACTTTGTTGTGCTCAGTTATGCCCCCACACGGAAGCACAATAGAAGGCCGATGTTCTCCCTGAACTGAGGTTTGATTTAAAAAAGAACACACAAAAAAATGGTGACATTGGTAGCTTTGTAATTGAGAACGTTGTACCACAAAGCCAAGGAGGGAAAAGCTCATGAATTGTAATAATAGCTTTCAAACTAATTAATACAACATGATATTAGTGAAAAGGTTACAGCAGCTGCTGGTTAAAAATGGATCCATAAGCTTGCTGACAGAGCCATTAGTACAAGTGGGTAGTATCTCTTGCACAGCTCTGGTTAATGAATATGGAACTTGTTTCTTACACCAGCAGAGCAAAATCGGGGCTGGATACCCTAGGGTTATAGGGCTTAAACATCACTGCTTGCGTACTACTAGACTAGAGCATCAGTGTGACTGGAGACAGATCAGGCCCTCCAAGTGCTGCTTCCCAGACCCAGCACGCAGGCAAGCGCCTGCTCCCCATGCACCACCAGGAGCCTTACCTCGTGTAATCCATAATGGTGTTCAGCCTGTGCGCTATTGTCAGCACCGTGCAGTCTTCAAACTGAGTCCTAATTGTCATCTGGATAAGATCATCTGTCTCAAGATCGATAGCTGCTGTTGCTTCATCCAGGATTAAGATTCTCGTCTTGCGGAGCAGTGCCCTTGCCAGACAGACGAGCTGCCTTTGGCCTACACTGCAGGCAGAGACAAGGCTTTCTCAGAGGCCGCGCTGCCCTGCAGCTCCCATTGTTCACAATCACTTGTTCTCAACGGATAAAGTTACCCCACCAAAACAAAAAGGTATTTAGCAAGCAGCCTGTCAGCCCTAGAGCAAAGAAATGCTCGTGGCAGCATTACTCAGCCACTTGCAGTGTGCGTTCTCTTACTGCCTGGACAGAGCCACCAAACGTCCCCTTTCTGTCACTATGTCAAAAACCAGGGGCACCAATAATGGCAGTGCTTCTGCCTAAATTTTCAGAAGCACACAGTTGTAACAACACTGAGCATACACAAACTATCAAAACTAAAATCAAAAAGTTCTGAGGCTGTACATCCTTTCTACCATCCAATAAAGTAACTGGGCGGCCCACACTACCCCAGACACTGCCTTTGGGTGTCTCTGTGGGACAAGAAGAAGATGAACATTCATCAGATACATCATCTGCTTACACCGTGGTCTCAGAACCCAACAGAGCATATCAAAGCAGGATGTTTTATCATCTCATTTGTATCTTTCTTCATAGCTCTTCCTAAATAATAATGACAAGCAACCACTGCGGTCGTGTCACTTTAGGCAGAGGATTCTCACTCAGCACAACAGTTACACGTCATCACAGCATTTCCCTTCCTAGCAAACCCAACAAATGTTTAAGGGGTTGCCTGTTCCTAACACTCTGTCAGTCATCCTGAACCTTCTTCCTATACTGATAAGACAGGATTTTGGTTTGGCAGAAATTCTTCCCAGCAGCAAAAGAGAATCGGATCCTTCCCAGAAGTGGCAGAACAACAATTCAATGTGTGAGCCTTACTGGTTTTCTTGAAACACAAACAGGTGGCTACAAACTGCTGGACACAACAGCGTGAACCTGTTACTCACTGTGAGGGCTGAATGGAAGCTCACAGTACGTTTCCAATGCAAACTTTCCTTACCTAAGATTTTCTCCACCTTCTGAGCATTCGAATTCCAACGCGGACGGCTGACTGCTGACAAACCTCTTCAAATGAGACAGTTCAAGAGCTTTCCATATTTCTTCATCTGAATACTTATTAAATGGATCCAGGTTCATCCTCAGCGTTCCAGAAAAGAGAACTGGATCCTGGATAGAAAACCATCTTTCATTAGACAAGTCCATCAGCTGCTTCAAGTACAGATACTAGTATATAAGACGAAGTTTTTAAGCATCCACCTCACTGAAGCTACGCCACCTCCCAGTCCCATCCACCTTGAAAATACATTGGAGTTTTCACTGTGTATAATGCAGTTTGGATTTTAAAGATATTTTACCTCAAACTCTGTTTTATCACCCACCATCAGCTTGTGAGGTGGCAGGACCGGACCGATCTCAACTATTATTTGTGGTTTGCTAAAGCATGGTACATAGAAGTGGTACCTGAGGAATAATTGTCAGCTTTGATCGAAGGTCATGGAGGCCGATGTCTGAAATTCTCACACCATCAATTCTAATTTCCCCTTTTACAGCTTCCAGGATCCTAAAGAGACAGAGGGTCATGGAAGACTTCCCTGCTCCAGTTCGGCCAACAATCCCAATCTACAACAAATTGGAGGATGAGCAACAAAGCATACAGTTAAAAACAAAAACCACCGCTAACAAAAGCAATCAAAATGTCAGGCTCAACCATTCTGTGGTTCCTCTAGTAACAGCATGTTAGCTGAAGGACTTTCCCACACTAATTCTTCTGTCAACAGCACATACAGTCCACTGCTTTCAATTAAAGCATGAAGAGAATATCCCAGAACAATTTCCCAATTAAGAAAGCAAAGGATATCATTTCCTTCCATGCCAAAAATTTCAACAGGCAAAGCCAGATTGTGGAAAAAGCTAGAATTCCTTCTGTCACTTGCAATCTCTGGAGCCTCCTACATGGCAGTTTGATGCCTGCCTAACTTGGAAAGTCCAGAAATCCCCACGCAGGCAGTTCCATTGCTCCCTGCCTGGAGGATGCTGCCCTGGTTGTTAGCGCTGGCCTGCTTGTGTCGTCACCACCACTGGGGCAACTGTGTGTGTAGCCTTGTACTGTACTCCCTGGCTGTCACTGGAGGCCCAGAGCAAAGCCACAGCAGCACACAGGGCTGGTTGCCTGGTCACTCACCTTCTCTCCACCGTGCACTTGGAGGTTTAGATCCTTCAGCACCAGATCGAGGCCCTTCCTGTAGCGCACCGAATAATTCACAAACTCCAGCTCCCCCCTGGATGGCCAGTCTGCTGGGGGTCTCTTATCCTCAATTACCCAGGGACCCTGAGGGAAACAGAAGTTAGAAGTGCCTCAAAGGTTTAAAAAAAGAGTAATTCAAACTCTGATACAAACATCAGCGTTGGGGGGTTACCAGAAAAATACCTGATGAGTCACAGTTCCATTAACAAACTCAGAACAACAGAGGAAAAACAGTTACTCTCCTGCTTGGTCACTGTTGAGAAGTTTGCAGGAAAAAAATCTCAGCACATAGAGTTGAATCCTCAACTGATATAAATTAACACTTTTTCCATTAACTTCAGTAGAACTCTGCCTGTTTCATGCCAACTCAAATTCCAGCTTACGTGTATTGTGTAGCTTGTCTTAGCTTCTTTTTTTAATTCAAGATCAAATTCTTTATCTCCAGAAATGCACACCGCAGCTTTCCTCACATCCTCCCCTTCTCAGTTCTCAGTCTCCCATGTGTGCAGGGCTACCAAAACCCAGCAGATCCACAGAGCAGCAGATTTCTCAGCATAGCTCCATCTGCCACCTTTAAAAGTATTTGGCAACAAAGGGAGGCAGGGTGATTTTTCTGGTTTTAGCAATGCAGTGTTACTGGAGACGTTCTTCCCATGTGGGAGAGGAGGTCTGATTAAGCTGATTAAATATAAATACTATTGAAAATGTGTGCATAGCCTGAAAACTGCGGAGCAGCTGTGCTCAGCAGCAGGATGACAGCACCATCCACACAGGTAGGACTCAGCATCAAACACTTCAGACCAATGGGAGCAATATTCTGATGGTGAATTCATCTCTGTTGTTCTATAAGCACTCTCACCGGCAGAAAAATGAGATGCTAAGCACAGACTGCATAACAACAGTACTGATTTGGAGCTGTGGTAGTATACATTACAGTTCAGAGAGTGACATTTGTTCAGGTTAAATGCTAACACTCTCAGGGCAGGAACTCAAGAGTCTAAAGAAAGACCAGGTAAATATGACGGCTGAGATTCTGCCGCGCTGGTTAGTGAACATGCTTGACTTCCAGTAGCTGACCTCTGTTTCAGTTTCTGAATACTCTTTTATTCTTTCAACAGCCACAATGTTGGTTTCAAGATCAGAAGTTGTTCGGACCATCCAATTCAGAGCCATGGTCACCTGGAGAAAACGAGCAACAAAATATTTCCCACAGAGGAACAGCAGATTAACAACAACAACCGCAGATACTGCTGCTAAGATGAGGATTCCCACGGATATTACACAATGAGTAATTACCTTGGTGTTTACATGAATACAGATAGTGGGACAGCCTACAGATAACGAGGTGCTCCCGAGAGGAAGCACCGTCCTTCTCACAGCGTTACAACAACCGGCCCTCGCTGTCAAGTCCTTCCCCAAAGTCACGTGTCTCACTGGAGGAATACCAACGGCATTCCCACACACCCCTGCTACCTCAAGGGCTTCTGGCAAGAATGGGACCTTTACATCTGCTCAGCTGTCCCCAGCTGAAGTGAGAACAGTTTACCTTGCTACTTATGAGCCCCACTGACCTCCCAGCGGTTACCTGGGCAGACAGAGGCTCGATGCAGCAGGCCTCACGCATCGAGCCCACGCTGCTCAAATGAGCTGCTGTTGGCAGGTGCACCTGAACTGCTGCACGGGAGCTTGCTGATGGCCTGCTCGCCTTCAGTGGAAATCTCTACTGCTTACAGATGTCCCACAACTCATTGTTATTATTTTATTAAGTCAGGCTTTGGCGAGCACTTAATTACTGTCAATATATCAGCGAAGAAGTATAACACGTACCTGTAACGCATAGGATACTGAAAGTCCTACCAAGCCAGCATTCAGGCTGCTCTTACCAATCACGGCAAAGAGAGCAGCAAAAAGGACAATGCAGTTCCCCACAAACTCCACTCGGATGCCCAGCCACCTGGTAAAAGGGCAGACACGGGAAGAGTGGCAAAGGGCTGCTTGGAGCCGTTACGCAAACACAAGAAAATAAGCGGAAACCAAAAGCTGTATTCCTTTCTACCTGTTTGATATGATGCTGGGATAGTAACTTTTCTGATTTTCATCCACCTTCAGATCGCTGATGTCTATGAAGGACTTCTGCCTCCTGTAGGCTCTGATGACGCTGGTCCCTGATATTGTTTCTGAGAAGTGTGAGTAGATGGGAGATCTGCTCACGGACTCCAGACGCTTCAGCTGCCGGGAGGTGGCCACGTAGAATCGCTGCATTTTTGGGGAGAAAATTGAAGGGCACGTGAAATACTCTCTCTTTTAATTACAGTGAAATAATTACTAGGTTATGGATATAAAGGAGATTCTTAATGATGCACTTCAAGCCTTCAACATATTTCCTGTAATTAGGGCGAAAGCAAGCAAAGATATCCTTGTTTCACTCCAAAATAGAATTCTGGGTAACTGCAGTTTCTATATTTCTAAGCTGAGCTTATCCGTGTCACTTTTAATTCAGTTAGCACAGTCCAACAAAATGAATGCATTTGTAGGAGGGTCATCTTCCAAGAAGAAGAACACAAATCTGAAACTCCATTATCAGGTCTGTATTTACATATCATAAAATAAGCATCATTTTTTGCTCAGAAATCAATGAAATTGATACTATTTTCAACATTTTAACTCCTCTGCACCTTAAGAACGCTGCAGCTCTATCTCTAGCAGCAGGCCTGTTATTACTGAAAAGCAAAAAAAATCATGCCAACTTATTTCATGACCACATCTCACATGATGCTGCCTTTGTGAGAGATTAATTAAGCATACAGAAGTTAGAAAGTTACTTTAGATAATTCATTGTCCCCCCACATTGGTTGTTTTTCTTAAAAGGAAGCGCAGGCAATGGAATAACAGTCACCACAACAGCAGGCAGAAATTTTTCCCGTTACCTGAACAAAGAAGTACAGAACTGCAAGTGGAACTATGACCACAGCGAAGAGCGGCGTGCTTGAGACAATGACAATCATTGTTGATAAGGAGGCGAAGAACGTCCCCAGGAACATCAGGATGGTCGGGGGGATGACTTCGTCGATCACAAAGATATCCTTCGAGAAGCGGTTGATGATCCGCCCGGTTGGGGTGGTGTCATAGAAGGACTGCGGCGTGCGAAACTTGTTCTCCAGCAGAGCCGTGTGAAGCGCCCGCGCTGCATTAATGCCTCCCATGGCCAGGGTGAAAGAGGAGACGAACACGAGGAAGCCTTCCAAGTGGAGAGGAGACGCGTTAACCAGCGAGCGCGCTGCTCCCGATCTGCAGCTCCCTCCCTCCCAGGCAGCTGCAGCTGCACGAGAAGCCTTTCTGCTTCACCATGCTCCCGTCCACCCCTCTCACATCAGCACCATGGCATCGTGGCCACTGCTGCCTGACGCACAGGAATTTGTCCTGTAGGATTTCACCGTGCTCTCCTCACTAGACAGACGTACAGCCATTTTCTTTCTGCAAGCCTCCCCAAAGCCCTAGCCCTACAGCTTCTGTCTTTTCTGCACCAAAGTTTTCATATTCTCACACCAACTTAACTCTCCCAAGTTTATACGTCACCCACTCGAACCCCTCCCAAGGCTTCACACCACAATTACAAGTGGGGGGCTGAGCTCAGTCTTTCTGGTTCTAGGTTATGTTACTTTCCTTGCTTTTGCTGGCAATTTTGGACCACTGGCAGCCAGCACCATGGCTTTTCCACCTAAATACTCTTTGCTAAACATGAAGACATCACAATTTTATCTGGTCTCACCTTGCAAGAGGCCCAAGGCAGCATAGACTCCGATTCGCATGGATGTGTTGTGCTGAGTCCCGTTTATCACTGGCTCGTTGGTCCAGTCGCTGAGCCACACATTGGCCCCAATAGAAGCAGCATTTTGACAGCAATATAGGAAACATATAATTAAAGAGACGACAGGGCTGACGGCCTTCATGTATTGCCAGAACACTGTTAGTTTTACCTGCAAAATCACACACCAGAGCTGGTTTGTACAACTCACAGCATCAGGAGCTCAGGCAGAAAAAAAAAATCTTCAGCAGAGAGACTAAAAGAACTGGCCAAAATCTAACACAGCACAGAGCACAGCTCATCTGCCTGAGCCCCATGTCAGGGCAACGATTTTGTAAACAAGTCAGAAACGTCTCTGAAATACTCCTTTCCTCCATTCTGATGAACTGTAATGCATTAGTTTTGTGGGGTTTTAGTTTTCAAGACTGTGCCAGGGGTAGAGGGAAGAGGCAGATTAATCAGCCGCAGAGGATGGATAACAAGAACGGGAGCCAAGGCTTCCAGGCAACAGCAGCAACTTGGCAGGTATATGCAGTTCCAGACTACTTTAAAGAGCCCAAACAGGCCCTTCACATGCTGCATATGCCTTCATTTAGGTGTCTTCACAGCAACTTAAATGAGGTAACAAATGCTAATTCACCCCAGTAGGAGCATAAACAGATGATGCTTGCGTCAAAAAGAAAGGATGCTCTCTCTGAGGTAGTGCAAAAAGGCAGAAAGGCAAAGAGACAGAGGCTCAGGACTCCACTCAGACTCTAAAAAAACATAAGAATTAAGAGATCAAGTGTTGCTGATTTGGAACTCTGACAGCTAAAATAACCCACAGCAACAGCCAGTTAAATGTCTGTGCCGTGGAGCATGTGCAACAGACAGTAAACAGGACACAGAGAGTGGCAGGACACTTGAAGCGGTAGGAAGTGGCTTTCTTTGACAAAACCACCCTGTGCCTGTTCCATCCGCTCCTCTCCGTCCCCCTATTTTTGTATTCTCTTTTTCTCTGTTCCCGTTTCATTCCCTGGCCCTGCTCAGGGAGAACACAGCCCCTCTTGCACACACGAGCATAAAACACTGCTCAGATGGCGTGACAGGTACGGCTCAGGCAGAGCAGGCCGCTGGCACGCAGCAGGCAGCTGGCTGCAGAACCACAGAACCACAGCCGTAAGTGCACCGTGCTGCAGCTGGACTCACAGCACAGCCAAACAGATCAAAGCCCAGCAGTGCTGGGAGCTCTGCAAGGCCACGGCCCTGGGCTATCAGGTGACTGTGGCAGGAGCTGGAAGGCATTCTTTCCTTTCCTAATTGCACAGCCCTTGCCAGGTGCATAAATCTCTGCCAAGAGCTCCATTTGAAGGATCAGTGGCCACTAGAGTAATGCCTAAAACCTGCTATCAGAATTTACACGAGTTTAACAAAATTGGATCAAACATAAAAAAAAAAAAAAAAAAAGATTTTTTCTTTCCAAAAAGGAAAAGAATGAAGAAAAAGGAAGGGGGGAAATCACACGATACCGTTCCCATTTCAGTGGTTTCTGCCTGAATAAGTTTCTCGTTAGGATTTCTTCTTGGCACAGGCGGCTCAGCTGGCTTCTTTTCACCGACTCTTCGTCTCGTTGACATTTTGTTGGGACACTCTCCTCCCTCAGACGATATTACACTAAGTTGCCTAGTCAAAACAACGGAGTCATTAGGAGAAAAAGGGCACACTGTGGCCGTGCTGGGGCAAGAACAGGATGCAGCAGTCGGGCTTATTCCCAGCTCGTCTCCTCAGTTCCCACCCGCAGATACGCGTGGTGCCTGTACAGTACCCGTGGGCGCACAGTGACGTTCAGTAATGGCAGAAGCACAGCTCCTCACAAAGGCCGTGGCAGGGCCTGGACGCGCTGATACGGTCACTAGAGCCCTCAGCACAAGCCAGGCCTTCCAAAGCTAACCCCAGAGCTTCTCTGCGTCCACATCTACAGTAGCCAGACGGCGTCCCAGGGAATCATGATGAAAAAGTTGCTTTAAGAATTTGTTTCAATTTGGACTGAAAAGAAGATTGCTGCAACAGGTTTTCGATCTTCTTCACGTGTTCTTTCATATTTACTTTCAAAAATTTATTTTTAAGAGGAAACGAAATCCCCAATTGTGAGACAGTATTTGACTAACATCTTTCAGATGCGTTTTGCCCTAGAAACAGATTCTAAACTCAGGAAGTGTTGATGTTTACCTAAGAAATTGTTTGCGGACTTCATTCGTCACGGGTTCATTATCCGCCAGATCGGTGTGGATGCTGAGGGTGTCTTCAGCTAGCAGGACCTCCTCCTCCTCCACCACTGCAAGACAAGATTACATCTCACATTTTCTGCTGAGCAAAGCTGAAAGCACAGAAGCAGGCGTCCAGACACAGCAAGAGTAATGAAAACCAATACCACATCAGGAAAATCATAGAACATAACCCCAGCATCACCCTTAATGGCTTTGGTTCTCTGCATCACTTTTCTTGATTAAACTAGATATCTTGTGAAGCAGATTGGCAACCAAATGCATTTACATCTCATTGCCTGAGTGCATCAGAAACGCTAAGTGATGGCATTACAGTTAGTTCTAGCTACATTCACACGCACAGCACTCTCTAGGCACGATCCTGGGATGCAGCCTCAGATGGAGCCTCACGTCAGAAACCACTGCTATTGCTAGAAGATGTCACACGCTTTTCTTTCTGCCCGTCTGGTGAGAGTTGCAATCAGTTTTGAATTATTGGTAAAACTCTCACCGATAACACAAAACTGGCAATAAACAATATTTTCAACATCAGTGAAGAAAGTAAGAACAAATGCCAGCATGTCATGAAGAAGCAATGGACACTTTATACAGAGATACAAAGTGTATGCTCTGCATTCTTATTTATACAGAGAAAGTATCTGTAATCCGGTTGACAGAGAAAAAGCAGTACTGTACTTGTGAGTTCATCCTCTTCAACGTTTTCATCAAGTGCATAATTTCGAAGGAATTCTGCAAAGGCCTTGTTTTGTTTCAGAAGGTCTTGGTAAGATCCCATTTCGGAGATTCTGCCATCTGTTAGGACAACTATATGGTCTACCTGAGGCAGGAAACCAATGCCATGGGTCACCAGAATTCGAGTCTGTATAGGGGAAATTGAGAAAAACACCCACATCTCTCAGTTGGCACTGCTGAGACCAAATGCTGCAGTGCAGTAGAGCTACTCAACAAGTCAAACAACACCACATTGTTGAGACAGGGGGTGAATTATCATCTTAGGGTGAAATGCCAAATCAAAGAAACTACCCATGGTAGTCACTGCACTTGGAAAACTCTACATGAACTTACTCCACTTCCTACTGCATGCTGACACAACACAAAGGGAAGTAAAACAACGGAATCGTCGCTCCCCTCTTTCCCATACGCTACCCTTTGCACTCTTTCCCTTTTAAACGCTGAGACAGTCTGAGATGATAACAGGAGTGGAAGGGGAAGCGAAGGGGTTGCAATGTGGTTGCATACTGCCAAAAACCTCTGTAAAATTAGTTAGCTGTTGCAAGCTCTGCACTGCACTGCCTCCAAGTAACAACACGCAATACTGAGAACTTTTACAGGTTCCTACAAATGCCTTGCTTTGGGACTTCTCAAAGAGCAGAGCTTTTCACAAAAGGCAGAACAGGTTTTTGCTCCTACCAGTTCTGACTAGATCACATCATTTCTGGGCGTGCTTAAATGGCAGCTCACCGCAGAGTCTGCGCTGTGCAGAAAAGGAGTCTGCGCTGCCAACCCATCCCAGAAACACAGGAATGACTCAGCACTGTAGCCTCGGTGAAACAACTCTCCAGTTACCCATTAGCTTTCAACATTTGTGTGCATTCGTAAGAGGATCTAAATGTCAGCTTACTTTTCCTTTTAGCACCCCATCTGGACCAATAACTTTGTCGAAGATGTGCTTTGCAACATGCGAGTCCACAGCAGAAAGAGGGTCATCTAGCAGGTAAATGTCAGAGCAGCTGAACACTGCGCGAGCAAGGCTCACTCGCTGCCTCTGGCCACCGGACAGGTTGATGCCCTGAAGGGAAAGAGAGAGAAAAACGTATCACGCAACACGGTTCAAACAACGGCTATGAGTTTTTATGGCTATGAGTTTTACACCATCAGACACACGGATGCTAAATGAAACATGAGATGTTGAAGAGAATGACCCACTCAGAGTCAGAGACAGGAACAGAACGCCACTAAATCTGTTTGTTCACTGCCAAACTTCCACTCACCCAGCAATCTGGAGACAAAATAAGCCTCTTGCTTAATACGCTCCTGAGGAGAGCCGTTAAAATGTGAAACAATAAAAAGGACACAAAATGCAAATGCTCAAAGTGTGGCGGCAGCACCTGGAACAGCTTCCACACTTCTCACCCTACATACAAATCCATACACCCACCCAACTTCATGAGTTCCATCTCAAATGTAGCGGCCTTTGAGGAAAAATCTTTATTAGTAATCACCAATGGAGACATTTCTCATTAAAATGAGATGTTAAGGGATGATCATATTACTTTTCCAACTTAAAGCACATCGTGTTTTCCCTCCTTTTTTTCCCTACAGGAAAAGGACTTTAAGTGTTCTGTCCAAATGTACATTTACAGTCAGACTACAAATGTAGGATGCTCTGATCTCTCAGAGCTAGATGTGCAAAATATGCAAACACGTGCTTGAATTTCGGAATGAGTTTGAGTCTGACTGCCTTCCACAGAACTGCCTCCACGTTTCAGTGTTGATTGTAACAGGGGTGCTAATGCAGGGACCAAACTGAATCAAGATCTGACTCTACAGTGTTCTCTCTTTAGACAAATGGAAAAGGAACCATCAGCAGGGCTGACCTGAAAAAAAAGAAAATTACCTTCTCTCCTATCTCAGTGTGATCTCCTCCTGGTAGCACTTCCAGGTCAGTTTTTAGAGCGCAGGCCTCCAGGATATTTTGGTATTTTTGCTCATTAGGAGCTTGGCCAAACAAAATGTTATCTTTCAGCGTGGCATTCTGGATCCAGGCTTGTTGAGGCACATAAGCAACAGAGCCCTGGGACAAGGAAGGAGAAAGGAAACCCTGAGCATATAATAAGCACTAATTCATGCTCAAAACTCCAATTAAGATCTTCAGCATACATGTATTGTTTGTATTCACATTATATGCATTTTTGTAATGATTGCTGGTCTACAGTTGATTGAATCAGGAAAGTCATTTCATGTAAAAGACAAGTAAACACGTGGGCAAAACACAAATACAGACACAGACAAGCTGGCACAGGAGCAATCAGATTTGCACCTCCCGCCTGAAGTGCATCGCAAGCAGTGGCAAGCGTAAAAGCACATCTCCATTCCTTTGCTAAATGGCATTATAAACAACACCAACCTTCACCGCCACTTCCCCTTCCAGCTTTTCCATTTCACCCAGGAGAGCAGACACCAGAGACGACTTCCCACAGCCAACATGGCCAACAACAGCAACCAAAGCGCCACTGGGGACCAACAGGTTTATGCTGTGGAGAAAACAGGCTGGAAATTAATTAAACATTAGTTTACTAATGACATTATGGGTCTTTAAATGGACAAATCAGCACGACCTCAACCTGACCGGATACAGTAAGCACAGCTTGGACACTGGTTCTCTCCTCCCTTTCTTGTGCACAGTCAACTGCAATCAGAACAGCAGGAGTAAATGGAAACCCGTTAATCTATTTTGTTGGCTGTTAAGTCAATGTGATTGACAGAAGCCTCCTGAGACCCTTCGCCGCGTCGCGTCAGCCCATCAGCAAGGCAAACAGTGTGAAGAAGCATTTCGAAAGCTGCCTTCCAGATTTTGCTTTTTGTTTCAAAAAACAGGAGCAACCGTACTGAAGCAGTGAGCAAATACATCACAGCTGAAAATGTTCTGTTCTACTAAATTAATTATTAAATTATTAATTTAGCATTGCTAAGCATTATTAAATTATTAATAATGCTAATAAGCAGGGTTCACAATGATGCGAGAAAAAAAGAATCTTCCCCAGTACCAAGCCTTTACTGTTTTCCCTACTGTGCCCTTGAAGGTACTGCCTTCGGTTCTGGTTCTGCAGGTGATCTGCTCTGGAAATGACTGATGACCGTACTCTCCTCACCACCACAATGTTTTTCACTCATGAAATCAACTCAAATTTCTGTTTGCAAAGATTCTGATGCAGAATTCTAATGCTTTTGCCAGTTCTCCAGCAGGCAGCAGGTGTTTTGCACACTGCAAGAGCTTTCTAGTTTGTTTTTACTAAAGGCATCAAAGCAACAAAACTCAAAAGCATTATAATTTTTCTTCATTACCACTTCCCTCTTGCTGAGTTTTGCCTTATTTCTATTTTATGGAGTCACTGCTCAATGCTTAGGCCCAGGTACACGGCAATTTGCACCGAAGCCAACATGGCTGCAGACGTGGTTGCCTGAATCAAAGCAAATCCTTTGAACTCCAAGCATCTTTCTTGCAGGTCATCCACGTAACAAACTCAGCACAGCACCGGGAACTCCTTCGACTGGGAAGTCTAAGAACACTTATCATCAAGTTTCTGTGATCCTGATCTGACAACAAAGCCAAACACAGGGAAGTATGCGCGTCCAGGCAAATTTTATTTGTACTCATTCAAATAGGCAAAAGAGCAGAACACACACCTCCACAGTCTGGAAATGGCGCATGTACAGCCACAGGGATGAGCCTGCCACGAGAATCTTGAAAGAAGAAACCACTGTTCACATGCCCATGAGCTAGAACTAAACCTATACCCAGACATCAGAACTGCTTTCGTAAGCCATTGGATCAATTTAATTTGTCCACTGCTTCAACTGAAAAAAAAAATTACCTATTTAAGAAACTGACCAAGCCTTCCTGTCCTTTAACAGACAACTACTTCAGGCTAGTGCCTGTGGAGTTAAAGCTTCACAGCACTGCTCTATAATGCCTACATGCTATGAGGCTTAAGGATTAGCTAGACGTTTTAAAGGCAGATGAGAGGCACCATGGGGTACGTGGTAACAACCTTTTCCAGAAGTAAGCCTGCAGATATTACCAGACATCTTTCAAACAGACTTCCCAGGAGCCAGGAAAATACAAAGCAAGCAGATGTATTGCAATTGCATAAAGAAATCTTACTCTTTCAAGGACGGCTTAAGCTCCTTTCCCCAGCTGAACGTCGCATTTTTTACACTGATGGCATAGCCTGTATGACAAAAATGCAACAGAGAAGGCAGGCAAACCATTACACAGAACAGTGTGACCGAGAGACTGGCAGACAGAGGGATCTTTATTTACGGGTGTCTCACTACGCTGCAGTTCCCTTTTCTGCTGGCATGGGAAGCACAGTCCTGTGACTGCACTGGGTCACAAGACGGGAATGTTTATCAGAGTGAAAATAACTTGTCTATAGCTTAAGCCATAGGCACTGAGCTTACAGAGCCACGGAGCAGAAAAGTCATCCTGCTTCACTCTGTCCAGGTGAGGCTGGTCCCAACACTTGCTGCTCAGAGCAGTTCTCAGAATCTGTGCCATCATTAGCACAGCTTTACTTGAGAAAGTAATTTCAGGTCAGCAGCAGACCAACAGCACGCTGTTGACTTTGGTGATTCAGATTAAATTTGCTCTGTACAGGTTTTGGCTTGTCACACTAACAAGTCACAGATCTGCAGGCTTTCTTCATCTCCTGGTGGAGCGATGAATAGCAGTAAGCACACGGCAGCTACACAGCCATCCCCCTGCACTGCCACAGCACCATGGGGCTTTCAAACTGCAGTATCACCAAAGTGCATGACATGAGAAAACACAGTTTTTTAAGACAAGCCGGTTTGCTCATTCCTTTTGGGATACTGTGTTTGCAACAGAATAAAACAAAACTCCCACTGATATTGTTCCTGAACGCTTGTGCAGTGTGAAAGGTATGAGCATCATTCCGTGCTGTTAGCAACCATTACATTGCTGAGGCAAACTCAAGTCCAACCATTCAGTGCCAAGCTCAGAACAGTGCATGTTACAAAAGTTTCTGGCCATGGAGTCCAAATGACGAATGCATACTCAAAAAAAGCTGCCACATTCTTTTTGCTTTTTTGGAAACTCAGCCCCAAACAGATACAAGATGCTTGCTGCATCAGCATAGTTTAGAAACACCGTACTGAGCACTTTACCTGGTGCAATCACTTTTCTTTCCACACAATTTGGATCGAGCTCATCGTGACTCAGGAACTGCTGAATTCTCTTCAGGGAAACACTGGTCTAAGAAAAGAAAGTGGCGTTATTTTGTCATTCCTTCAACGGGGACTTAATGCTCTTACTGCTGGAAAGGAAAGCACACAGAGTGCCTTAAGCTGTCACTCCGTGGGTCCTGAACACTGACTTTCCTTTCAAGCAGTCCTACACTGAAATTCAAGTTCTTAGCTGTGAAATTTATTAGACCAAGCTACCTTCGCCTGAGCGAAGCAAAATCTCCATATGTGAAATGCCACACACACACACACACACACACACAGAGGCTCACTCAGAAGGATTTCCAGCGTGGTGTAGCTCCAGTGAAGGGACATCAGAACGAACCCAGCGCGGGGCAGACGCGCGGCATCGCTGCGTTCCAGAAACAAAAGACCCGGGGTTCTCTGACACGACTCACCCAGCAGAGCACCCTCACCTGCGCAATGTTGCTGATGACTTGTGGAAGCATAGTGAGTGGAAACTTCAAGATATTAAACAAGGAGAGCGAGACAAAAGCCTTTTCTGCATCCAGGGTATTCTTCTCATCCACTAAGACATAGACGGCAAACGTTGTCAATGCTACCTGAAAGGCAGAAGGTGAATTTACTGCCGGACACAGGTGACATTTTGACATTGCAAGCAGCAGTGCAGCCTGACGGGCATATGTGAAATAAAAGCATCACCACCACCATCAGGAAAACTCTTCCTATTCGACCTCTTCCACACACTTATCACATGAACAAGTTGATACCAGCTACCAACAAAAAAAAAGCGTGCAGAACCAGGCCGCCTGCCCATTACTAACGCCGCGCTTAGCTGAACTAGGAGATTGAAAAGGTGAACTGCAGAACTGAGGTACACACAAACGAGAAGCGCTTATCGAGCTGCGGTTTGGCTGCATGTCCAGCGCTGCCCAATCATGTTCTCCCATCGTCAACTGCAGGCTAAGCAAACCAAACGTATCGATGAGCAAGCAAGGCAGCACCCAGCGATGCGCTGTCACAGCGTGTGGCAGGGGCCATCCCGCAGCAGCGCTGCCGCACGCACTGCAGGGAGCAGGCACAGCAGCGTGCACGGAGCTCAGCATGAAGGAAGAGGCACGATCTCAAGGCCACTATGAACGTCCTCAGAGGGCTGGGCCTTCCACCTCGAGAGCCCCTGGCTAAGAGTATTTATGACAAAGCACTCATTGGACGCTTCTGTTCATGCAGCCACACCTCTCCACGCAAAGGGACCGCGGGGCAACAGAGTGGAAAACAGGCAAGAGAAAATAGAGGAAAAAATTAATTCCAGAATTGGTGATGTGTCATTCACGCTTTATTTTTTTTATATTAAATCAATTGAAAAAAAAGGCCGTAGCATAAAAACACTAAAACAGAGCACTGTAAGGAGAAGACAGGTAGAAATGAAAGAATAAGACACTGTACTGATCAGCAATTACATTTCTTTTGAGGTCCGCTAGTCACGACTATCTGTGAGGTTTCAGATTCTAGTTTCAGTTTGTTATGGGAAATTCTTTGAAGCGGTTGGAAATTCTCCTGAGACAGCTGCTCTCGGCTTCCAGCCGCAGGCTTTACCAATAAGTACTTTGATGCAAAAGGGCTCTACAGAACAAGCAACCTTGCTTCAAAGCGTATGAAAACCTTTTTTTTTTTTTTTCCCCCTAAAAGGTATTTATATTTTGCTCCTAGGTTCATTTGGCAAACAGTGAACTCCGCATCTCTCCTTCGAGGATGCGCTCTGTGCAATTCAGAACGTCGTGCAGATACAACTTACCAGGAACGGCGAGCTGATCCACGCAAAGTTGGACAAAGAATTGAGATAGGCAGACTTCTTCAGCACTCGCAGCTCATTCTTTCTGATCTCCAACACTTTATCTGAAAATGACGGCTCCCAAGCATACAGCTTCAGCACCTTAATGCCACCCAGGATCTCATTCATTAATTTAATACGGGAGTCTTTGTACCGCATTTGTTCCACCTAGATTGTGAGCAAACACAGGAGACAGCGTGTCACTGCAGTGACTAGATGGGAGCTCCGAACACGTTGTCTCACGGCTGTGATGGCCCTTGGCTGTTTCTAAAGAGGATGTGAAAGGAGATTAAAGAAAGTGAGAGTGTTATCTGTAAGCTCACGTGCAAGTTTACAGCTCCAAAGAAAGCGGGAGTCAAAGGAAAAGTTTGAAAAGATGAAGACAAAGGCTTTCTGCTCACCCTCACTGTCAGGAATTACATTTTCAAAACCACTTTTTAGAAAGATTCAGGCAGCTGAGAAAAATACTACCCCACCTCTTTGATTTCATCAGACTTCTTCCTGATACACACAGCTGTATTTCTCATGGGATACCTTGGAATTTGTGGTTACCCCTAGTTTCTTTTTCTTCTGTACACTGGGACACAGGGCTTCATTCAGCTACTTCAGAAAAATCAAATCCCTTCTCAGCAGGATAGACAAAATGAAAAACTGCACCCACGCGCACCAAGGTTCAGCTCTGAGCACCTTACTGCGGGCAGGGGAAAAAAGGAATGCTCCTCCTGACATGCTGCCACCCGAGAGACTCAGTGCAAAGTCTGGATGTCTCCTTAAGGCACGTCATAGTAGCACTTGTTTCTGAGGTCGTGCGTAAGCGTTATCATCTGGACTTGTTTTCCTGCTCTCACCCTTTTCACATCTGTAGATTGATTTCCTTTTTAAAGCTTCCAGCCAGTCCTGACAGGGGGCACAGCACCCGCCGCTCCCTCGATTTGTGCAGCACAAAGCCAGAGGGCACTATGATATTGCTTTTTCAGCCTTTCTTGACAGTAGACAATTAAGGGGGGAGGGAATAAAGGATATTTTTACCTCAAGGTAAAAATGCAAATTTAGCCCAGCTCTGTAGCAATGAAAATCAACGCTGCCTCTTAACATAAGAAACAAGCTGCCGGGTTTCAGTTCCCTCTACAAGCAGCCATTCCCAGCTCCATGAGCCTTTCCCTAGACGTCAGAAGCAGCTGCTAGCTCAAGGGACATGGACACAAAAACTTCTTGCTAATCCCAGCAGCTCCTCCAGAGCTGAGCCATGGAGTCAGTGCCACACCTTTAAACAGCATTCAATTCACTATGCAAAAGCTAACTGAGGGGATGCAGTTATTCAATATATCGGTACAATCTTAATCCTAAGAAAATTGGTGCAAACGGCACCTCAGTAATGACCGTGACGTTATCGATCCTTCACCTCTCGTAGCACAGCCACAAACTCAGACGATGCTCTCTCTGCTGGTACCCTACCTGGAATGCTCTGGTTTTGATTGCTATTGCAGCGTTGAATGGGATAAGTAAAACCATCACAGCAACTCCTGCCAGCACGGGAGGCCCTAGAGCCTGGATGGAAAGAGAAAAGGTAAGTTGTTGTACCGGAGTGCTGCATCCCCAGGGGTGAACATTAAAGAACCAGCAGGTCATAGAGACAGAAACGCATTGCCTCACGGAGCAACACTGGAGATAGACAGCTGCACTCCTCCCAGGGAAGTGTTCTGGTTCCACAGAACAACTGCTATGAGGAGACAGAAAAACAGCCAAGCCAGCACTGGTGATGGCAGCACGCTCTGTCATTTACCTGCTAAGTGCTTCCCAGTGGGGGTGGGGGGGGGGGGGAGTCTGAACTGATGCAGATACAGAGCTAGAGTCAATACAGAAAGGGAACAAAAAAGCTACAGAGAAGGGATTTTTCCACTGACTTCTCTCTGACCTGGGGAACCGTAATTACTGAAGTAACCCCGGTCCCACAACGTGGGTAAAGGCACACAAACCAGCAGAGCAGAACCTCGTAAAGCTGCTGCAGCTTTATGGCTCTCCAGAATAAATCCGTATGGTTACGCTGGTGCTGCTGCTCTGCACAGATTAATTGCAGGGAAACATTTAAAGGATGAAAGCCAACGTTAAAACTGAACATGGAATAAACAAGGAACTTCGCTGAAGGAAAGGAAAAAAAAGTTTATTCCAATTGAGATTTATTGATTTACTCCATGCTGTCTTCTTTATATAGCATAACATAATCTTTGCATATGACTTATATTTCCTTTTTTATTTTTTTAATTATTTCCCTCAGGCTCTCATTTGTATCAGCTACTGGGAATACTGTGATGAGTCCACACAGTGCCTATCCAAGCACGCTAGGGACAATGGAAGCATAAGGGATATCTTCTCCTTCAAAAGCATTATCTCGCCTGCCAGATGAACAAAATCATTAAGAAATGAATTCATCTTGTGTATCAGCACAAGTTATTACATCAAAACAAGGCAGCACACTAAACATATAAAAAAAAGCAGCGGTGGGTCAAAGGATCAAAAAATATGCCTGCACATCACTGAGAACATTTCTGAAGGAAGGTGACAATGTCTGTACCTGCCAGAGGAAATACAACGCCAGGAATATCTGGAGTGGTGCAGACCACAGCATATTCAGGAAAGCCACCAGATCCATGAAGCGCTGGGCATCCACTGACATCAGGTTGACAATTTCTCCAACAGTAGATGAGCGTTTTGCTGAGTTTGTGATGACTAAGGACTGAGACATAAGAGACGTTCAGTGGATTCACCGTCTCGATACATCCAAGGAAACATGGAGAAGAAATCCTCAAACGTTAGAATACAATACTCCCCAAGAACGTGGACCCCAACAAGAACACCATGATTCACACAGGCATTAACTCCTAGCCCCCAAAGAAGGCAGCTCTGTGACATGGCTTCATGTGAGCACCTCCACGTTCAGCAGTTTGTAGCGTTCTGAAGGAAACCCACCAACACTGTTCTCCTGGACCACTTTCCTGAACATTTCCCTGGAGCCAACCATTGCCTGAGCTGTGTCTAGTGACTGAGCAGCACACCCACACTAAGTTCCTGATTCCCAGAAAATTCTAGCAGCTGTAATAGAGGTACCCTGAAAAACTCACTGAAAACAAACAGACAAAACAAAATTGCTCTTCTTTAATTTCCCAGGAGGCTATTCTTCTCCAATAAGCTTGGCCACCCCTACGTATCTCAGAGCTGATGCCTCCTTCTTGCCTTTATACTCAGTGTTGTGGCCCACAAAATGCTTCCAGTCTTACCTTTCGGTATATCACTCCAGTGATCCCAGTTCTCAGCCTCATCCCAGTAACAAAGCAGTACTGGAAATGCTGGTGAAGTACGAGAGTCTGCAGCACAGCACAGATAAACATCAAAGCTGCAATCAAAAATCCCCACCAGCTTGGGGCATCTTTGTTCTCAATGAAGCTGATTAATACACTGTTTTTCAGAACATCAGGGAAGGAAAAGAGAAGAAAAAAAACACAGAGCAAGTTTAATGGGACATAACATAGCTTCCCTCAGCCGCGGCATCCTGCCACATCCTCTCTCTAGCCACAGAAAGTAAACAGCGCTCCAGGATGCAAGCTGAGTTACAACTGCAAACAACACTGCAAAGACCGTAACGCCGCAAAACCTGAGGCTCTGCCAGTGTGCACTTTGCAAATGAGCCTGCAGAAAATGAAACACGCTGAGGAAGCCCAGGTCTCCCCTGAGATCCAGGGATTAAACACACTGCTCAGTGTCTGCGCTCCGTGGGGCAGCCCCACAGACGCAGCAGGGCAGTGCAGCAGAGCAGACAGAACCAGCTTCCCACCCCAATCCTCCTCAAGTGCCCGAGTGCCTCTGCCTGGGCTGCTTCCCCACAAAAAAAATACATTAAAAGACATCTCCCTGGATGGATGCATGGAAAATTCCTCACTCCCTCTTTTTGGTAAAATGGTAGTAGCACTAAACTGGCTTCATCATCTTTTATTAATTAGCCACTTCTTACTATACGCATCTGCTCTCCCTGCAAGGCCGGAACAGCTGTCATATAACAAGCAAGTCGTGCAACGCGGTGCAACGTTCAGCCTTCCCAAAAATCACATGTGATTGCAGACTATTGACCAGAGAATAGAATTTTCCAAGTAAGAGAGGAACAGATTTGGTTCCAGGGTTCAAATAATCAGCAGGGAGGAAACAACACTTGGAAAAATGCAAAGAGCCCCAGAGCCTTGCTTTAGAGACATGAGGTTGCTGCAGCTTTCTTCTTTCAGTCTGAGATCTTCCCTTGCACACCATTCATTCATGCTCTAAGTGGACAGCTTCAGCAAAAAAACCCCAACAAACTCTTTCTAAAAAGATTGCTGAATCTTGAGGAGCACAAAACTATTTTATGTGCAACCTGCCAGACAGCCATGGCTTTTCCATTTTCTCTTGCCAGTAGCTGTGCAACCTCCAAGACTGCAGGAGCGTAGACCTGAGCAGAAATTCCCCACTATCTGTCTTGAGATATCACTGACAACATATCCAAGAATTTATGCAAACTTGAGAAATCCCCAGAATAGATTAAATTTAACGTGTTCTCAGAAGGAAGCCAGCTGCCTCCTCACTAGGGAGGCTGGAAGAAGACAGACTGCAAGCTATTAATGTCACCGTATTGGGCTGGACCCTCTTCTCAGCAACTTTCTGGGTATACCACAACCACCCACAGAACAGCATGGTCTCAGAGCACAGCTCCACAGTGCCGTTATTTTAAGGGACACTCATAGAGGAACAGAGCCCTCTCTTCCCCCCTTCCCCACATCCACAGCCCCCATCCAAACTCCGTTCCTCTCTCATGCATTACAGGGCTATGCGCCTTCGCACGGATTTGGAAACAACTGGTGGATAGAAAGCAACTGCTGCTCCCTGAGATGCTGGTGTTTCCACTGTTACATTCCTCTTAGCCAGTGACTATCTGCCGACGTTCCCACCTCGAGACTTACACTAACAGAGAAACGTGGGGATCACGCACCCTGCGCTACCAACCAAGCTGAATGGCAGCGCTCCTGGAGATGGGAAGTACAGATGTTTCTCATACAGGAAGAATTTGAGGACATATTATTTTTGACAATATTTTTCTCCCTTTTCTCTCTTTTTTTTTAATTTTATTTTACCCAAAAATTTACTGCATCTGTGTATCACACATTCTTATCACTGAGTATTACTAAGAACGCACGAACTCATCCAGAAGCTCCAGAATCTATCCCAGATGATAGCAGCACAGTCAAAGCATCATATACTTGAGCACCACACTTCATTTGTATTGTCACACTACAGCTGCCACCACCACCAACTCATGTGGGCATCAGATGTGCAGAGACTGCTGGATTCAGCAAGCAGTGCTCTGCTTCGATTTCACAAATAATCTTTTAGAACTGGGGAGAAATTGCTTTGGACTGCTACATGGCACAACAGGTAATTTGCAATCTAAAGCTGTCTACTGGTGATGGGTGATTTATGAATCTTTCATTTCAAAGAAACTTGCCCAATTTGCAGCTTCGTCCACAATAAGGAGCTCCTGTCTGAGGGTATTTCAGTGGGAGGGTGGGGGAATTTACACATGCAGCACAGTGAGGGAAATGAGTTATGCATTTCAAAAATAAACACTGCTTGCCAAAGCCAAGCCTCTGTAGGGACTACACACAGAAACTACTCTCACAGAAAACCAACCTTAGCAGCTGAGGGTTGACAAAAGAAAGCAGGTCTTGTATCAGCTTGAAGAAGGAGCCCATTAAGAAGTACGGCCCAAAGGTCCTCAACAAAGCTTTGAGGAAGGAAGGCTTCCTGCTGTGCTTCTTGTCCCTAATCAGAACTTCAGCTTCCTCTGGACCATCACCAACATGATTCAGCGCATGGTTAGATTTCTTCCTATATGTCACATCTTCTTTCCTAGGGGAACAAACCAAACAGTCAGAGACACCGACAACGTGAACATCACTGCCCTCTGGGTACAGCAGTAACATCTAAAGGAAGCCAATGAAAGCCAACTCTTCTGCAAAGATCTTCGAGACAATTCAATGAAAAATTCACCCCAAGGGCACGTGCTGCTCTCCTGGGCTCCAGGTGGGGTTTCTAGAAGCATCTCTTGGGTTTAGGCGCCTGACTTCTGCTGCTTATCAATAGAGATTGAGCGCTCTGGAAAACTATTTCCACCACGAATTGTTCTCAAAGAGCAGCCTAGCAGCTTTTCTACCAGAAATACCAAATCGCTGATAACTCTTGAGGACCGAGGGAATAACCCCAGGAATGGCAGCCAGGAAGTTTAAATCCAAGTGGAACAACGAGAAGGAAATTGGAGTCTGAGACACATAAGCCTTCTAAGAAGGGACAGATGGAAAAGAGACCCTAGAAACAGCGAAGACAAATAAAACGGCATTTGAAAAATTACTTGCAAGCACTACCAAGTGTGGTTGGATTTATGGCTCTTCTCAAAGAGCATGCAGATTTCTTTGGAGCTGGCTGGCTACGGAGCCTAATAATTCCAACAGCCTGTGAGCGTTCACAACGATGGCTGTGGCTAACAGTCCACAGGAAGAAACTTGTTCGCATCCTTCCAAATGAAGAAATGTGCAAATCCTCATTTCTTTGCAGCAAAGTCTGAGGGTGGGGTAGGGGAACCTAAACCAGACCAAACAATCTCTTTTCTTTTTCAGATGAGAACAAGCAGCTTCATCTTTATTCTTCCAGATCAAACCTGGAGAGTTTATGAGCAAAGCTTTATTTTCTGGCAACCAGGCCATTAAACGCATAGAAGGAGAAACAAGACTACTCGCCTCTGGCTCTGTGCTATTAAAAATGTTTATTACAGTCAGCTAACAGCAACGCAATAGTTCTCTTGCAGCAAAAATCCCACAGGAAATACACTCCTAGTGTTTACTACGGGTAGCTAGGTGAGGTCAGGGCTCCAGCAGCATGCGCCTGGTCGCACCCAGCTTTTTCTCAAAGCTAAACGCGTGTGCTTGGCTTTGATGATTTACGGCTCACTAGACAATACATGCTGATTATCTCATGGGAAACACACAGATTTCTCAGTGGTAATAACAAGGCCCTGAATCTTCAAATCATCATTCTCCAAGAGCGGAAGGTGACCAGAACGGGCCTACACAGGCCGCAGCACACCTCGTCCTTCCAGCACAGCTCTGGCTTCCTGGGAAGCAGCAATGCAGTAAGCGAGCAAGTAGAGATCCCAGCCATACAGCCAAAGAAGCAAAACCGAAGGGAAAACACTACCAGCGTGCTTTATTGTCTCCAGTATTATCTATAATAACAATGTGAATCCACACCGACTTAAACCCATACCGAGCTCTCCTGTAACTCATTAACAGAGAATCAATTATTATTATTTAACAGTAATTCACAAGGGTGGTTTGGAAGAGAACTGTGAAGCAATATGCACAAGAAGTTTTGTAGGTTAAGGGGATACAGCAATGTGATAATCCTTACAATTAGGTAAGTCTGAAGATGTGGCTTGCAACTGATTAAATTTTTAAAAATAAATGATTACGACGTATGCTGCCGTTACTTCTTGTGATACCCTCTACACTCACACAACTGACAGAGAGTTTTCATATGGTAAAACCTTGCTAAACAGAGTTTAAAAAGAAAAGGAAAAACAAGCCTTTCTGATGGCTTCCAGTCCATGGCTACCCATGACGAGATTTAACATGAAGTAACTGAGAATGCCTGCTTATAAATGAAGAATAAGGAAAGCCATGCAGTTTTTAGAGTTACTTGAAACCCAGCAGTCCAGAGTACAGTGATTTGTATTGGTTTTGCTCTTTTTCCCACCTGAGAATGATTAACACAGTCACCACTGCATTTTACCTGAGCTTAATACAAGGCAGAACGTATAGCTGAATTCATTGCCAGCTGGCCCCAGTTTACATGAACAATTTCCAGAACGCACTGAACCCCATGACAAAACCCCAGGCAGTTTCTGGTTTTCCAGCAGAAGTTTTCCTGGACCCTGGGTGCTTCCTGTAGTGGATGTGCTCTTACTGTAGGAAGGCCTGAGGGGTGCGATTTATCCCCATGCAGCTAAAGACCAGAACCCAGACAATGCACATTGCTCCACACTGTAAAACTAGAGATATTAAGGAAGCAAAAAAAACAACAACAAAAAAGTAAAACCATCACCACAGCATACATGCAGAGCATGAGTGGATGAGCTGCTGGTGTTAGCACTGGAAACCTTTCAGATTTTAGCTGCAAAGTAGAACTCTCCACAGCATAGTGAGCCTTGCCAAGAAGCTTATGACTTTCCCCATATTATCACACAGAAGGGTCTTTCCAATTTGGCACGGATACGCACAGAAAATAACAGAGGAAAGCCTCCATATGGAGGAGAAATCTTCACAATGAAAGGAAATGGAAGCGCAGGCATCCCCCTCATTGACATTTCTTGTCTGTAGCTCCATGAGCCCATCTCTTTGTTTGGAGACGTTCTGGACACTAACCAGTGGGAGAAAGAAATGCAGTTGCAGAACAGACGACTTCTTAAGATTAGGCTGGAGCAGAACATGTAATACAAAGGATACCCTCTCCAGCATGGATTTAACTACATGCAAATACTGACCCTATTCTATTTCCATAGGAGACAAAGGGAGATTTGCTGCTGACCTCTGAGGCAACAGGAGCAGGGTCTCAGCTCCAAGTGGGACATCCCTCTCCCTACACTCTCCCTTCATGTGCTGGGATAGCATCATATTCTTATTCCTAGGAAGTGCAGAACTGTTTACTGCTAAGAGCCTTAAGGCTGAAATTAGCCTCAGGTCAAAACCTCATGACGGTGATAATAAAGAATTCCCTTTGATTTATGGCGCCCAAAAGTTGTGCTCCAACGTGCCTAGGAGGGATGCAATTACAGGGTTAGAGATCCACCAGCCCAGTAATGGAAGTTATTCGCTTTCTCCACTCCAACCAGCTCACCCCGTTCTGTTCATACATCTTCAGCCCTTCTCCACAGGGTGAACGTCACCACCTGCCCACGCATATTTTAAGCACCTAGTTAAAAAACGTGTAGGTGGTACACAAGCCCCAGAGGGCTCCTGCTTGCCTCTGCCTAGACATCTTTAAAAAAGCAAGGCTGACTATTAATATTAATAAGGAACAGATGGAATTAGAGGTAGATGTCATGTTTACTCGGCTCATTTTCAGGGATGAACAGCTCATTAGTGCTGAATTGACTCATCAATCTCCATTTGCAGAATTGTTCAATTACTTACTGTTTACACTCTGCTTTTTCTTTGTCCCATTCTCTACTTAGTTTCTGCACAATATTTTTTGAAACATCATCTTCGTTCAGTGACCACAAATCCTTATCTTCGAGAGGTCTTTTGTAACCAAGGATTGCAAAGCTGCAAATACAGAGAAAAATAGTTCAGCTCAGTTTGGGTAACAGCACACGAAGCACTGCAGCTAACACTGGGAGCAGGCAGCTAACAGAAGTAAAAAGGGGTGTATACACAGGGAAAAAAAAGGAAAGAAACCAACAGTGATAATTACATCTGTATTTCCCCTTATTCCTTATCTTGACGTTTGCAGTCAAGGAAAGGACACTACATAGTTTTGATTACGTGTATTTTACTGAAAATATCACTTTAGAAAAGAAGGGAAATAAAAAACAACATCCATAAGCATTTGAACTGAGCTGTGATGTTAAAGGAAAACAGTGAAAATTCAGAGGTAAAAATAATCTGAATCAACTGTCAGAGACAAACGAAATGCAAAAGGGAAGCTCGCATAAGTTAAAGGAAAACCAGACTTCTCTCTCCAAACACAGGAAAATTACAGTTCCTCAGCTCTAGGCGAGATTTTGCCAAGAGATACAAATGTCTCGTTGCCATAAATCTCTACAGGAAAGCTGAACATTGAGAACTCTAAAAATTTAGAAAGATCTCACTCTCACTAAAAAGAATTTTACAAGGCTGTGGCCAGGACAATGAAGTTACACAGACAGAAGAGTGAGGATCAGCCACTTTGAAAAAACTGGGTCTTCACATGACCTTCAGCATCGATTCCACTTCGTTATCACAGAGTGGAAAAAAACCCAATCCCACATTTGACTGCAGTACACATCCCATAGCACTGCAGTATCAACAGTTGGCAGTAATGATTTGAATATAGAACCCAATTTCCTCGTGCAAAGAAAACGTCCTCGTAACAAAAGCATTCAGCCATGAGCCTCAAAGGAAACAAGACGCGTCTCGGGTGGGTGAAAAGTTTCCACTATTTTCTTCTTGTGCTACACAATCGTGCATCTTGTTCCAGGTAACGCTCCAGCACGTGGTACGCGCACCCAGGCCGTGTGCTAGCAGCCATGGCACAATTGCTGCCACTGCTCCTCACGTAAGTTTGGGCAGCGTGAGCTCTCTAAAATTGGTCTGCAAGCGTTCATATTCTGAAAGTGCTGACAGTGCTGTCAGTGAAAGAACATCCAATGTCAACTATGTGAAGGGAAAAACCTCCACATCGGTAACTCTGTACAGCACGTATCACAAATAGAGCGCGTGGCTGCCAGCTGTCCAACGCACCGCGCAGAGGAGCTCACCTTGTGAACCACCAGAACGTCAATCTGGAGAGGAAGCCCGAAGTTAGCTCTGGAGATGGATTCTACAGTGGAGGTGCGCAGGACAAAGATTAAATCAAGACAACAAGAAATGAGTCTACTTTGATCAGTTCTGTTCTATTGCATAGTTTATCGCGCGTACGTGCCTACGTCCTGATGAGACATAAATTGATCCCTGTCATTGCCCAAGTCGTGCAGATCTCCTTTCATCTTTAAAAAACGCTTATATACTGCCTTTAAATCACACTTACACGAAGTGAAATGCCATTCTATAGTTTCTGAAATGTTCATTCAAAAAACATGTACTCCTCTCTCAGCTCAGTTTAAGCATGAATCCAATTAGAGATTAAGATCCAATTAACTTGTGACACCACCGATATCTCCTGTTATTCTTGTTTCTTCATATCTATTCTCAATACATACAAAACTGGTTTATGGAGTCAAGAGACTCAGAGAGTTCAGTTAACTCTAAAGGAATGTTAAGCAAGTAGAAAACAATCTCCACAAAAAATGGTCCTGGAATAATTAATATTAAGCTTTAGTTTTCATAAATTACATTTATGAAGCAGCGAGTAGGAGGGATGCTTTCAGTAAATAGATTTTAGTCATTACTGATGGCACACATAATGGAAAAAGGCTTTAAATCCCAGTACTACTCTCCATACACACTGTTTCTTAAGGGGGATCACCAACTACAGCCAGAACCTCAGCGACAATCCAAAGCTTTCTGCAGTTACAAATATTCTCAGTGGAACTCTCAAGACACGATGAAGTCTGTAGAATGTAAAGAAAGCAAAATAAAAATACTTACAGGGTCTGTATTAGCAGGGGAAAAGAATGGAGGCTTTTCTTTAAAACATGAAAGGATCAACTCAATGATTATCAAAACAAAATAGATGTAAAACGTGGCAGACCTGAACCTCTCATTTACATGGTTCTGAAGGGAAAAAAAACACAGTAAATAGGCTTAATTGTATTTCCCACCACAAAATACACGCACACACCAACTGTTCCAGCATCTTTTGGCACGTCCTTTCTTCCCCCACAGCCGAACACTGCAAAGAAGGAATTATCTTACAAAAGTATGCACGCACTCTGTAAAGCACCTAAGTAAATGCTTCTCTCCACATTGCTTTTCATTAAATTCTGTCAACTTCAAAGTGCTTATGCACCTTGCAGCATGCAGACACCCTCTGGAATCAGGGCTACATGACATCCTTTTAAATTACCCCCAGGGGTTCTTGCAAAATCATGTCATAAGCACAGGAATTGACAACCCAGATCAGAGAACATCCATTTACCTTTTACAAGCAGTCAATGTCAAATGCTTTCAGAAGAAACAAGAAAACACTGCATTGCACAATAACAGTTCCATCTGCTGCAGAGATATTCCCTTTCCCACTCATATGAGTCCACAGTTGACTTAAAACTTCTTGCTGTGAGGGCATATCCCTTATGCAGTTCTTTCATAACCTCATGCAGTTGTGAATGCTCTCATTGTTCCCTTAAAATGTTTAGTCCTGAAGTGTAAGAGAAAGAATATTTCGTCCTCGGCAGTTGCAAGAACAGGAGGGATGGTACCCTTACACATTCCAGGACTCTGCCTTCGTAATTTTAAGTTGACTAGGGAATCAGTCATTGATAGTCCATTTTTGTACTTAATCACCGCTACTACAGTTTTAAAATTGATTTGAAGTGGTGTACAAGAGGGTCTCACCAGGGCTGCCCTGCACAGACCGTCCTTTCAGGTTTAACTCAGCTACCACTGGAATATTTACAACAGTCTGACACAGCAAGATCCTTGGGAAAAGGATAATGCTGCCAGTAGTAATAAATAAATAAACAGCGTATTAAATTCATCAACAGAACCAACACTGATTTAGCATCACTTTCACTGAGAAGTAATCACCTTCATGTTTTCCAAATACTCCTTTTCATTCTCAGCCTTTGATGATCTAATCACTGAAGCAGTCTTTGCCCTTCTTAGTGAAATCTGTTTCTTTGAAAAAAGTAACAGCATTCTTAATCTGGGAGAGCCTGCTATGCTTTCAAGCAGGAATCAGAACAGCCCAGGTTTCTTTCCTCTCCCTCCACCGTTTTGTTGTCTATATACAGCCACAGCTGGAGTAAAATTGCTGTCCTCATTGCACTGCACACTGACAAAAAGAAGGCCTAAGGAGCTGCATAACATGGTCAAGCAGTCTGAACAAGAAAGGAAGGAACAGGGGACTTGAGAAGAAAAAGGGAAGAGAAGGAAAACAGACAGAAAGCAAGTGAGAGCCTGTTCCCGTGTGTGTGTGTGTGTGTGTGTGTGTGTGTGTGCATATATGCACACACATGCACGGTGTTGGTACAGCCCTAGGATGTCTAACAGGTTTCCAGTATACCCTCAGGTCCAGAAAAATCTATATTTGGCATTGCGTGAGGAACCCCAGATCCCCTCAAGTTAGACAAGTCTGAGTCAAGACAATGGAACCAAATTTTTCTTTCTGGCAAGAGCCAGGTTCAGACCTGACTCCGAACGAGGAGATTCATTCCCTTGCCAGAGATGTTAATGCTACATTTCCTGTTCTCCGAGTGCTAACAGGGATGGCACGTTACCTGTGCTGTTGTAGTCATGATCTTAGACCGGAAAGGCCCCACGGCACAGAGCACAGACAAAAACCAGAAGATAATGAGCACTCCAGAGGACTGAACTCCTCTCAGTCTTTCGTACTGAATCAGCAATGTAGCTAACAGCTGTGAAAAGTAAGCACAGGAACATGTGAACACAACCCCGTCCCACCGCTCCCCTTATTCACAGCCCTGCTGGCAGCAGGACCGCTGCGAAAGCAGACCCCGTCACAGGGCTCGGGAACAAAACCTCCTCTGTCTAAGGGAGGCATGGAATAACTTCATGAAATAATTTGGTTCTACCATTTTCAGAGCCCTTGCTACAGAACAGGTTTTAAAACCAGGCTCTGTACCTAGGGCCATACACAATTAAGTATTAACTACAAATATATTAAGCAAATTTAAGACCTGTTATTTCTCCTATCCAGATGGACAACTGTAACTCGTCTAGAAAACAGCATTACAAATATATTAAACTTACCAAGGGAATAAAAAACTTAATGGGTACGTTTTACAGCTTCATTTTTCACACAACAGCCCCAAGCCTGTTTACTATCTTAGGCAAAGAAAATTTGGTTTCTGTTTAATGGAGGAACAACCAGCAGATAAGAGAGAGACTCTGACAAAGTCCAATGCAACGCTGAACAATGCACAAGCCAAACTCAATCATATCTCCCTGCTTCATACCCAAATCCTCTCCACGCTTGGATCATAAGCCTGGAGAAATAGATAAGAGCGAGGTAGAACAATCTCTCCATTATAAACATTTCCATTTACACAGGTGAGTCTGCAGGAGAGATACACCTGTAACTGTGGTCTTTTCAGCTGGCAAAATTTGCTTCAGTAATCTAAATACTAATTCAGCTACGAGAGTACAGGATAAGACAACAAATGCAAAGGAACCTCCTTCCTCCCTCATCCATGTACGAGTTTTCTTAGCTGCCATAAATAGAAACAGCTACGAACCACAGTGATGCCAACGACCAAGGGAGTCACAAAATAGACTGGTGCCGGCGTTCTGCTTTGCAGGAGCTCGTGGAAAGAGTAGAAGAGATCTGCCCAGCTCACACACCACAGCAGGACACCGAACAGCTGAAAGCAGTCAAACAGAAACAGTATTTGGTGAACTTATCTCCAGGGGGAATCACAGTGCTAGCAAAACCGTTATGATTCAGAGATGCCCAGCAAGACAAAGCTGTGTAAACAGCATTGCTACAGCTGCATTTCAGCTGGTGGAACTGTCCCGCTGCACTCAGACCAAGGATCCAGCCTCAACTGTTTTGCAAAGGATGCACAAACACAGCTAAGAGAAAGGTTACAGTAGTTACCCTTGAGGTTCTTTCTTTTTTTTTCTCCCCACACTATTCAGTTTTAATTGGAAACACAGGCAGCATCCTGATTAAAGGCAGATATGCTCAGAAGCGGATGCCCAGAATTTTTCTCTGGGATAACCCAGTTCTCTCATGGCCAATGGAAAGGACTTGTTCGCTTTCCTTACACCTACTCATTTATAAACCAGAGGTACTGCTGACAACAGCCACCTCTAGGCACAAGATACCGATGAAAACACATAGCTATGAAGTGGGCGCAGAGGCTTGAAAAAACACCTTCCTGTGCATATTTTCACAACGAGATGAAGTTTTCACTACAGTTACCTTAAGGTCTTTGCTTGGCAGCTTTAAGTGGTGAAGCATCACAGTGCTGGCCCACCACGGAGGCGAATTCCCTCCTGCAGAATAATGAACTCTTCATCCCACCCAGAAAGCTGTGCTCGTGGCACTACCTGCCAGCTGAGCTATCCCTCGAATGCCCCCCCAGAGATTCCTATGAGCGCTGTCGTTTCCTCTAAGTACGTTCTTTAGTCTCCCCATAAACCAGAAAGAACTTTGTGTAAGCCCTACCTTCAGCACTTGTTTTGACACTGAATTAAATGTGAACTCCTGAACTCAAACCCGCACGTTACTTGTGCAGCACTGCAGAGATCTTACCGTCTTGAACCTGCTCAACACGGAAAGCACAATGTAGCCTCTCTTAGAGCGCTTCAGGTATAGAAGATAAAAGGGTAACACAGTCCACAGATAAATACTAGGGATCCACGCCAGGATGGTGTTCTGGAAACATGGTGTCAAGTCTGGATTATCGGTGTGCACCGAAAGATTGGCATCCTGGAAAAAAAAGGAGACATCTATTAACAGGGAGGCAGAAGCTCCACCAACTGGAACACCCGCTTGAAGCTTTCCAAACAGAGCTATTCTGACAACTCGTGGTTAATCTGTAATTGTAAAATGTCTAAACACAGCTATAAATACTTGGCAAAAGCTTAAAAAGAAAAAAAAAAAAAATCCACCACACAAAACACAGAAATTTCTGCCCTCCCGTGTCTCAGAGCCGGGCCTCCATTCTGCAGCACACACGAGTGCTGTTTAAGCCTTGCTTTGCTAAGGCCTGGTTACAGGTGGCAATACAACCACATTTCTCAGGCATTCCCAGCCTGGACTGCAGTGGCTAAGCAAGAGCTTTCTCTCCAGCCAAAATCCTGGACTTGAGAGCTCGCCCAGCACGAATATCCAGCACTGGAGAGAACAAACAGATTTAGATGAAGAGCACATACCTACCCAGAAAGAAACCCTGCATTTCTAACTAGCATTTCATCCTGCTTCCTTATGTGCCTCTAATGACAACTACTTTCCTGCTCTGAACAAAGGCAAAAGGAATACATTTAACATGTAAGAGGAACATGGACTTCTCAAAGACATTTCTAGCAGTGCTTTCCATCTGCGACCCAGGACACCACGACTCTCGTGCAACTTGCAGCAAAGGATTTGAATGCACCACATCCAAACACACAGCTATGCAAGTTCAAACTAAAATAGAAATCTCAGTGCAGCTAAGGGGAACTTGTTTGTAATCAAATCTATTGGAAATACACAACTTGTGTTTTGCCATTCGATATGTCACCTTAAATACGGTAGATAAATACTGACCTGCAGGAAATTACTTTCTCATTATCAGTAACAAGCAGATGGTAAAACCAAGGCGTGCCTGAATCACAGATATCTCTGCACTAGGACCACTTACTGGTACCAAATTGTGGGCAGGTATGAGCTCTCAGCAGACACCTATTTCAGTCAAGCCTCCCCAGCCCTTAGAAATGACGGAGTGAACAATCCAAATGTACATGCTGAAGAAGTATTTCCAGGCCTGCTTTGCTTGCCAACACAAACAAAGAGATCAAATGCTGACAGCAATGGCTAATTTTAGGAGAACCGAAGAGCCACAGCGAGCTTACAGTCCTTCGACCTTGGCAACAGCCATCGGAAGGGCCACGCACGGCTGCTTCAGGCCACTTAAGACACTTCAGAGGAGCTCCTAAGCATAATGAAATGACAAAGCCCTGCCAGGTTCCAGGATGGCTTGGCTGATCCGTAACAGCTCACTCAGTGCTTCAGCTTTGGCACCAACAAAAAGCAGATGGCAGAGGCCTCTGGAAGCAGTGACGGCACAGATCTGTTGGCTGTGCATCTGAGCTGCTCCTGGAGCAGCACCTCTCCAGCCCAGGAATGGCTCCTTTCAGGGGAAGAAAAAAACCCTCCATTTCCTACCCAGCTTTGTCCAGACCTAGGGGAAGCTTCAGCCTTGAATCAACACCACACGGGCAGTTATACTCAAATCTACTCAAATACAGGATCAAAACCAAACAGAACTCCAGCCTCGGATTCAAACTATTTCTGTTTTCCTCCAACGAGAAGGTCTCTGGTGGCTACAGAGCAGACAACGTCTAAAAGCACCTTTTTAATGGGACGAGCTCGCCAGCAGCGACCTGCCTGGGGCAGGGGATGCCCTCTGCAAGGCTGCAGCTGGAAGGCTCCCAAATTCTAAATCTGGCACTTGTCTACTCTCATTTATTTTACAAAATGCTCATTTCCTCTTTAAATTACACGTGGTTTAGCAGTGTCTTGGGCATGTTTGCAATCCTACTCTCTTTGCTTGCTGGAAAAAATCCTGGGAAAAGGAAAGCTGAAGAATAGCAATAGTTGGGCACGGAATTAAACGAGGATTCTGTTTACAAGAACATTCGTTGAAATAAAAGCACTCTTAATTTAAACCTTTCCTATCGGACCAGAATGTCCAGAAATGGTTTTCTGTCTGACAGCCACCTAGAGACTGCCCCAGATGTCCATTAACTCCAGGCTGAACACAAGCTGGCTATTGTATCTGAGACACAGACTGTACGGCTGCCAAGCCATTTTAAGGCTTTCATTAACTCTTATTTAAACTAGGCAAAGGACTTGAATTTTTGAGCATAAAAATACAGCTGGCCGGGAAACAAAAACTCTGTCGTTAAGAAAATAAATGAATAAAATTCAGATCTTGAGATTCAGCTCAATTAGCCCCAAGAATGAAAGCGGAACCATTTCAGTGTCCCGTGGAAGCACAGCCAGCAGCACCGGCTCGGCGGGAGCAGGGCGGGCAGCGACGTGGGCTGAGGGGAAAGTGCGTGCAGGGTGAGCTGCCACCACTGCTCGGTTCTCATTTCCCAGGGGGTTCTGTACCTAAAACACTGAAGTAGCGGAATTCCGTACAAATTACTTGCTCCCCAAAACTCCTCCTAAGACCGAACTGCTGTGGACGAGGCTGCCATGTATGCACCACGGAGCAGGGGCTCTGCTGTGAATTATTATCTTTTTCTTTTTTATCTGGGAATTTGAAAGCTGCCTTTCTCACCAAGCTCGTGCCGTTCTCATGGAGCTGGCTGCGCTATAAATCAACGCTCCCGAAGTGCACATTCCAACATCTCCAACCCTCGGCGGCACGCCGCGTCAGGATATGACACTGAGCTTCAAGGCCATCTATCCCGACCAAACCAGCGCTGTTAAACGTTGCTAAATACCCTTCAACGAGCAATCACGTTCTAGGACTCCACCCTCGAGAACAAATACAGGCAGCAGGAGCCGAGGGGACGAGCTCTGTGGCTCCTGCCTTTCCGGCTCCTGCCTTCCCTTGCCCGTGCTGCGCTCTGTCCTGATGAGCAGAACAAGTGAGATGCTGACTGCGGCCAGAAACACCCGCCAGGGCTGCAGGGTGTTCTTCAGGTTTGCTACTGAAAGAGGTCTGACACGCTGAAGGTGGATAGCACACACGTCTCCTCAGCTCACAGCAATGTGCTGCAGGATTAGAGGGGCTTGTTACAGCTTCCCAGCAGGTAAGGAGTCTCCTGGAGACTAGAACCCACCAGTCAGCAGAGCTTTCTATTCAGTTACGAGCATCACCGACACGGCCCCTGCAGCAGCCTCGATCGCACCCACCGCTCCAGCCACAATCTGTGTAAGCGTGACCTCTGTGCAGCTGGGCTCACAAGCAGATGACCAGTTAAAGCCATGACCTTGATTTAAAGGATGGCATTCAACAGGGAAAGTCCTGAGCAACATTAAATCTGCTCTAGTGCTTAATATTTTCTATTACGCTTTCCCCTCTGGAAAAGAACACCACCATTGCAAAGACCGTTCTTAAAACCGATAATGCCCGTAAGGGAAAGAACAGAACAAAGCAATGTATCTTGGGCTTCCTGCACGTCATCCCGCACAGCTTTCAAAGAAAGGGAGCCACAAACTGCCTAAAGCCAGGCTGGAAAACAGAAGCAGTGAGACTGCTGTCTATCCCTTTCCCAAACTCCAACAGTGATATTAAGACAAAGACCAGCTGTGGCTCTGGTCCCGGTTTAAAGTCCAAACCAGCTCCTATTGACCAGAGAAGCTGAAAATCGAAGTGCCTTCCACTGGCTTGAGCCAGCACCCGGCCGCTCCCCACGCAGCCCACAGCAGAGTGCTGCCAGCCCTTGGGAAGGCTTCCATCTTCTGTACCCAAGCAGTTATCTTCACCGAATGGAAAAATTAATACGTGTTTTTTCCAAGAATACTACACAGCAGGAAGAACTGCAGAAGTGATGGAAAACACAAAGTCACTCTTTATCTGATGGGAACGTGAAGGCCGAGGTGCTGATGTCATTCACACCGTACACAAGGTTAACACGTGCCACGCCATCGATTCTCCGCTGGTTATCACTGGTCAGCAGGCTATTTAAGATTAAAAATGAGATTGGAAAGCTGGCTGCAAAGATACGCAGGAAAATGGAAAGGAGTAACTGAAACTCTTCCCTGCAGCAGACAAAGATGGAAACGGTGCCTCTTGCAGAAGCGACAGACAGCGAGAACTCCAATGCAGAGAAGTCTCCCTGCCCTCCTCCCACCCCTAAGTTTGGTCCTTGTCCCACCCATGAGCTCCACTTGCACAGCCCGGCAAAGCAATAACGACGGCCACAAGGCACAAGGGCTGTCCCAAAAAGCAGAATTCTGTCCCAGCAGCAGAATTATCGGGGCTCAGGCTCAGCCGCAGCACAGGCTTATCTCAGCTCTGCTGCCTCCCCTCCCACTTCCAGCTGTTATCTGCCTCCTCTCCTTGGTCCTTGCTGGTAAAATCCTCAGGGCTAACTCAATCCTCACTTGAGAGCGCAGACGCAAGCGAGCTCCCTGCCCCACTTCTGCACAAGGCTGCCAGTTTCAAACGGCCTTTTCAGAGCAAGATCATTCATTTACGTCCAGAGGAACAGTTTCACCTTTATGCACACAAGGAGTAACACGCGACTGCTGCACAGCCCAGCTCCTCCATGTGCTACGCAAACCTTTTTTTTCCTTTTAAAACAGGGCAACAGGGAAGAATATTCTTCACTGCAACAGCAGAGCAGTACTGCGCGGGGCTGAAAGCACGTGAATGTTGAACAGTACTGCAACAACCAGGAGGAGCTTTGTGTTGTTTACAAAACACGGCAATATTTATCCACAGTAGCACCACTCCGGGTACCACGGTGAGGAAATGCTGCTCACACCCTTCCAGCTTGTCTCTCTCCCCTCCTGTAAGGGGAGGCTGACCTTCAGTGCTGTGGAGCCAAAAAATCCAGAGAGAAAAGAAAAAGATGGGATCAGGTGAGTGTGGAACAGGAACGTGCCCATCACAGAAACCAGAGGCGAGGCAGAGCCCTCCCGGGACGCTGCTCTTACCAGATGAACAGCATGCACAGCTTACACCAGCAATGTGAACATAAAGCTTAACACCTGATCTTCAACACTCATAAACCCCGCGCTTCTCAAAGAACTGTGCTTATCTATGATCTGTACAAACATCCTGCAAGTGAATCTGCCCAGCAAGTGCTGAGAGGAAGAGGAGTGCCATCGGCACAGAGTTCTGTGAGGCAGCCATGGCCCAAGTGCAAAATGCTCCCAGGAGCTACGCTTCAAACACCCCAGGGAGGCAGAGCTGCACACTTTGCCACCCAGAGCTTCGACCTGGAAAGTGAATTTCTGAAAGTCACCAACACGTAAGCAAGAGGAACCATCCCTGCATTGGGGTGGGAGAAAAAAGGAAAAACAGAAACTGGCATTGCTACATACAAATATCACCAGCAGTACCAAATGTCCATCACACAGTTCAATATTGGTTGGTCTGATTCCCCAGAAGACACCTCGCTTTTTCAAAGGAGACAAAATACAAAAGCCTGAAGTTTCTCAATGCTTTTTGTTCTACTGCCTGCTCTCATTCCCCTTTCTGTGATAACGGCCGACATCCACAACGTGGAGAATTTTTCCCTTTGATTTCCCCATCTTTCCAAATGTATAAAAAAGGAAACATAAAAGAGGAAGAAAACTGCATGAGTAAGAGAAGGGGGAGATTCTAGAAACCATCGTTCAGCTGGGGGAAAAGCAGAGAGGCCAAGGCGAGAAACGACGACTAGGCATTTCTTAATTGCGTAAGCATCAAATGTATTTCTGTGCCCTCAAAAAGCACCGAAATGAAAAATGAATCGCTTCCGAAACTGAATGTCTTTGCAATTGGAAACAACTCTTGTGAAATACTTTTTTTCCTCCCCTTCCTTCACTGCCCGCCGCGCTCCGGTTCAGCGCCATCCGACACCAGCACGCCGTGCTCCTGCGAAGGACTCGCGTCTTTCTGCACCAGGGGACGAGCTGCCAGCCCCGGGCCCACGCACGGTGTGTCCCTGGCAGGTCCTGGCAGCCTGCCCTGCTGATAACGTGGGATGGGTAATGGCCCGTCAAACTCATGGCCCTGCCGGGAGACACGGGGCATGAGCTCACTGGAAAAAAATCAAAGATACCATTTAATAGGTTTCTCAAATGAGTTCTTTTTAATTACATTTTAAACAGGAAGAGCCTCTTCATTTTAATATATTACAAACACACGGAGAAAGGAAAGGGCTGTATCTTCTGCGGTATAGCAATCTGCACAGCAGGCAGGTGAGCCTCATCCTGAAATGCTTTATATTCTTAACGGCGGTGGTTCCATTTTACGGATCTCCTCAGAAAGTCATATTTTACCCCAGCTCTCACTCCTCCTCAGGCCAGCTTTGTGCAGCTCCCAAGCCCCGCACACCTCTGCCTGCACATCTGCTGGCTACATCACTGCAGCTCCAAGTCAGAACTGCCATCAGGGAGAAGCAGCTGAGCTGAAACTGAAGAACCTCCCTGACCTCGGGGCCTGCTGCAGACACCGAGTGCCCCCGTGGGGCTTCAAGTCACAGCCAGGCACGGGGGGCCCTCGCCAGCCTCCTGCAGGCTCCCAGCCCCACGCCACCTGCTCCCCACAAGGCATCCTCCAGTTTTCCTGCCCCATGCTCCAAGAGGCACATAGGAAGGAAGGAGGAGCAGGGCTTGGTGTCCAAAAAGCCTTTGGGAGGCACTGTCCACAGCACAGGCTGATTGTCTGACCTGCCAGCGTGCTGCTCCGAGGAAAATGGCAAATGGTGATTTCCTATAAAGACATGAGCAATCACATTTACATACTGTACTAAAATGAATGTCATTTTCTTGAGCTTCATTGATTGACACTGTCATTGAAGGATGCCATAAATTACTGACACTGGCAGCTTTTGCTGGTGCTGTTTCGCTCACAAGTTTCAAACCCAGACTTTGTCTTTCCCAGACAGATTTGAAGACAGCCTGTTCTCTACAGAGGAATGGTAATAGCTGCTGGCTAATACTCCAGATCTAAGGACAAATATTTATACTGCTCTTGACACTGCAGAATCAGATGCCCAAATCCTTTACCAACAGCTTTGCTCCAAGTCAGTTCGAGAATCCAAACACCCTTCAAGGATTTAAGCTCGAGCACTTAATTGCTTTTAAGTTCAGGCTGTTACCAGCATAGCCACCCTTGGTAAGAGAATAACTTCACAGACCTGATGCCTGAAGAGACCGCTCAAGTTACGTATGTAGACCTCTCATCTAGCACAAGACAGAACACAGATAACTGATGTGATAGCTGGTGAAGAGGTTTATGTAAGTGGGACTCTGTTATCTCGAGGTGGATACAGTTAGCAAAGATTAAGTGGAGATCTGTGGCACCTCGAGGTATCTACAAATGTTCTGCGTTCATCACAGCACGGCAGAAGGAGAAGCTGACACACAAAGAAGAGCTGCAGTGGACGAGGCTGCCCTGCTGCCACCTCTCCCTTCACTCTGCTGCTGCTGCAACCAGCCCAGCTGATACTGTAACAGAAGAATTGAAATGCCATGTTTTAATATTAACTTAGGGCCCAACAACATAAGGTTTGGTGGGGTTTTTATGATTATTTTTTTAAATCAACTTATACATGTGTTCCAAGCAGTACTTCTTTGTCATCTCCCTTGAATGAAGCATTTTTCTCTTCCTACACCTACCCTAAGCCATCCTGAAAGAAAATAAAAGGAAAAAACCCACATTTAAGCACGGCACATGTGGAAGCAAGGAGGGAAACCATGCAGAGAGAAGTGCAGCACTCTGAGCCAGCTGAGCTGCATTTCCAGGGAGCAGCACGACCTGCAGCCCAGAGCAACCCAAATGGCACAGAAGGACTCAGAGGGAAGGACCGCACGCAAACCCAAGGGTTGGGTGCTATCCCAAAGGCAAGTTGGAGGTATTGTTTACTTTAGAAAATTGCTGCAATTTCCTGTGGAATTACTCAAGAGTCTGCGGATGAGGAATGAGACAGCACTTCTCGTGGGACAGACACATCTGCCAGGAGGGCAAGGCACGCGCAGCTGAGGAAGCTGGGCTCTGTGGGCAAAGCAGGACCCAAAGGAACAAGCCCGGATCTCACGTGCAACTGACCAGAAGTCATGACCTGTCACTTGAGGCACTCCATCACTTGTGCTCCCGTTTCCTTCCTGTGCTGATAAAAACGAAAGGACAGAAGCTGACGCTTCAGCCTGGGCACAGCCCGCCTGCATGCTGCCCTGCTAGTGCAACCCATCCTCCAAGCAACACCAGAGCACCGCAGAGCACGTAACGATTCATCCTCACCACAGCCACAGAACCATTTCACACCCAGAGACTCTGAGCCATGGGAAGGCAGTGTGTCTTTGCACTGGAAAGCAATCTGGTTTTCTAAGCTCATGCTGCTTCATTGCCAGGCCGAAATACGTATTTTGCAACAGAACTCTCCCTCAGAGAGCACTGCGTTCACTTCCAAGCGGAACCGCTCGCGTTGCACTGCCCGGAGGACGTAGGCATGAAGGTGGTAACTCCGCAGTGTCTGCTTCTTCCGGACAGGGATGGTGCACCACGTTAACTGCCACAGCACGCCAGTGTGACACAATTCAACAGGAGGCAACTGTGGACGACAGCAAATAACACGCCGAAGCACAGCCCTGCGTGGGCATGTGCTATCTCATTCATCTCTTCCCAAGAGCATTCAGAATGAGAACGTTGCCAGGAAATATTAACAATTAACTTCTAATGCTTAACTGAAGAACACAGCATATTTCTAAGTGCGATGAGACTGCCCACACCGTATTTTGAGAAAATAGCGTGCTAGTTGTTTCTCCTTCATACGCAGAACACCCTGCGTGCGTCAGTGACCTGCTGGCCGCATGTTCAACAGGTGAAGCAGCAGCTACAAGACAGAAGCTTTCACAGACTTCCAATGTGACCTACAGCATTTTCTGCAGTTTCTTATTTCTAAAATGGGTTGGACAGGAAATTATTTTGCCTCTGCACAAACACAAGAAGCCAGCCCTTTCACATTTCCAGCAAAACTCCCCGCCTTGCAGAAGGGTGAAGTCCTGAAACCTTAACGCTTCTGATAAGCCAAAAATTCCAAGACAAATCAATCATCCGTTAAAAGTTGCTTTAGCTCAATCTAAACATTTCTGTGAGCTAATTCTGAACTGCTCTGTTTTGATTCTGACCTCTCTTTAACAAAAACCTATCACAGTGGGTTTAAACTTCAAAACAAGTAAATGTTTAAATTGGAAGGCCAAGTTTCCTTCTGCTCTAAACAGTTTTAAAGCTGACATCAGTACATTGCTCAGCTTCCGAAAATACCCAAAATCAATTTGACAAAATATGGGGAAAGAGCCTCAGCTCACCGGCCACGAAAAGCAAACATTAATACTGGTTCACACTGATCGAAGCCTTGATCTGAACCACAAGGCTGAGCACCGTCAGCATCGCACACAGCAGCGGCCCTTCACCGCATTCCGCCCTCTTCAAGCACACGCAGCAAAGCCTACACGTATGAAGTATTTCACCCACTGTTCATCATCGGCTTACCGCGTTACAATTAATGTCAAACACTGTCATTGCAAGGAAACAGCAAGAACTCTAAGCCTCGGTCTTTGGGTGCTCTTCCCTGTGGCCCAAAAGCCAGGTACACAGAATATGATGATGAATCTAAAGATAACTTGGCTAAAACATGTTTATATTACTGGAGTAACTGGAATAAAGGACTGGGTCTTTGCGGTATGAAATCACATTGAGCCGAATAATGACAGCAACCGGAATATCTCATCAAGAGAATGCAACGCGTCCTGTTGAGTCTGAACCTACTGCTGGACTGGGATGCAGGAACGATGGGGAAGACGTAGCCAGAACAGTCCCACCCAGCCTGGAGATTGAAAGAAAAGCTGAACACTGCTCAAAATCCAGCGACGCGTGACCCCGCTCCTGCAGCGAGCGCTGAAGGGACAGGCTCTGCAGTCAGAACTGCGCTCCCCAGAGCAGCTCTTCCATCTGCTTAAGGAGTATTGCTCTTCTCGATCGGTCTCTCCTTATTCTTTTGTAATATCTCAGGCTGATGTATAAGGATGTGAAAATGACACAGAGAAGTTTCTGGCACGCCTTGTAACATACGCCTGGCATCTTTCTTCGCAGTCGTGGACAGAAAGTGCATTCCTCTGCTAATCCAACCTACAGCATTTCAGATTAATCTGCGTTAATCACATCGGCACTATCACCTCTAGTAATTCAGAAGGTGTGCTTTTGGTTATTATTTAAGTTTTATTAAACATATTTAGATCTCACCACCATTTAGGCTCTAAGTGATTTTCACTAATGAAAATCCCTTCTCTGAATTACCTTTAGGTCACTTCCCGCAAATCTAGCGCTGAATGGCAATGCTACAGAGAAGGTACTACCTTGAGGACAGCACGAAACAGACACAGCGCAGCACAGGGCACTACGTAACAGCACTGCACGAAGAGCACAACGACACCTACGCTGCACGCTTAAAGCCAGCACAGCTGCTGGAGCGCTTTGTGTTACCGCAGCCGGGGCTGGCTGGAAGGCTCTGGGTGCGAGCAGCAGCGCAGCCCTCGGTGAGAAGCTGCGACGAGCCCCTCTGGCAGCCAGCACTAGCAAGCAGGGGTCTGCCTGCGCTCGTTCCTGCTCTGTAAGCGCGTACAGTAGAAATAAGAGGTGAAAGTAAAACTTGTTTGAGCAAGCTTACCCATACCCACCGCGGGTAGCGGTGAGCGTGAAAAGCGCTTGGAAAGCAAAGCTGAGATCGAACAGAAAACAAAACCAACGGGCTCAGGGCGATTCAAAAGTAACGCTGGGACAGATTTGGAGCGAGGATTGGTGAAGGCCAAGCTCAGCAGCAGGTCCTCACAGCCAACTGCGTGCGCTGCTCTGCAACAGCTTCCTCGCAGTGTCCACCACCGTTCATTCATTCGGACTCAACTCACTAAGTCCGCGTGGCACAAAGCAACGCGCAGCAGCGGGGAGGGCGCTGCGGGCAGGGGCAGCACCGCAGAGCTCCCCTCGGACCGTGCATCCCGCTCCCGCCGCCCCCAGCGCACAGCTCCAGTGCGGGCGGCCCGGCGCCGGCCCAACGCCTCCGCGGCTCGCGACCACCCTCGGCGAGAACAAAGCGCGGGGCCCGGCCCGGACAGGGGCGCAGCCCGGCGGGGTGGAGCGCCCGTCCCGCAGCGCGGCTCGGTCCTTCGGGAGCCGGCACCCCGGGCGGGACGGCCGCGCCCCAGCAGGATCCGCAGCGGAGCGCCCGGCCGACGTTCCCCTCAGAGGGAGCGGGGCGGGCGGCACCGCGCTGCTTACCCAGAAGCGGGACCCGCAGAACGCTTCCATGCCTGCGGCGGCGGAGCCGAACCTTCTCCGGGCCGCGCCGGGCAGCGGGCAGCGGGAGCGGGCGGTCCCGGCCGGGGGCGGGGAGGTGCGTGCCCGCCGCGCCCCGTCCCGTCCCGTCCCGCCCTCCCCGGCGGCGGGAGGCGCCAGCGCCGCCCTCGGCCCCCGGGGCGCGGAGCTCCACCGCCCACAGCGCCCACACCGCCTCCGCGGAGCCGCTCCGAGCCGCTCCTGGAGGCGGGCGTTGCCGATCCGTCCTCTCACGGCGAGAGCGCCGAGGTCATCCGCTGGGCGCGCGGCTTTGGGGCTTCCTGCGGCCGCCCACCCGCGCCGCTCCCCCAGCCCTTGCGCTGGAGGTGCTCGGCTCTCCGCCCGCAGCGCGGTCGCCTCAGCAGGACCCGAAGGCGGCGGGAGCACCAACCCCAGCCCTGAGGACGCCTCCATCTGCACTGCCCGGCACGGTCCCTCCACGCAGCCCTGGGGCTCAGGGTGCGCAGTGCTGGGCGGTGGCATCTCAGGCACTGGTCTCAGTTCCCTTTGTTTTATTTTTGTTTTTTCTTGCCTGGCTGCAGCCTTGCCTTCTCTTAAGTATCCTGATCATAGACTCGTTACAGCTGGAAAAGACCTCTGCGGTCACCAAGTCCAATCCCCACTGCCCGCGTCCCCCAGCGCCACTGGTTCCCAGTAGCAGGAGTTAAGGGTCCTGCAGAGCACACGTAAGCCTGGCCACATCAGCGTCTATCTCCATCCACTTCCTTCGTGCTGACTGCATCCTCTGAGACATTAGGTTAAACCAGTGGCACGGGTCTATTTTAAAAGCATCCAGTCAATGCATTTCACATGCGTACGTAACTAAACAATTTTGCAGTGCACCTTGGACGCAAGCTGGTTTTCACTTCCTCGTGATGCGTGAGCACTGTTTGCTTTCCTCTTGGGCACATCTGCGATGCCCCCCCGCAAAGCACTGGAGGCAGCCACGCGCTTCTGTCCGGCAGCGCCACGCATCTGCCATAGCCCTGTGCTGTGATCGGGCTGAAGGGACGCAGCTCTAATGTCTGTAGGAATTACTGTACTTATCGTTGTAGGAAGATAAGATCTTGCCCAACTTTGGGTTCTCGGATGGTTGCCTATGAGACTGAAGATCTCAAACAGATAAGAGCCGATCGCCCTGACCACGCTGCAGCCCCCTAAGGGAACACGAGAGGAGCCGCAGCCATCTGGGCGAGCAGCATCCTCCAAGGACGCCGCATTCTCTTTGCAAATCTTACTCCGAAACTTTTGTTCAGTGCTTACAACTGCACCAGTGAAAGTTGAAAGGCAAGGCAGTAACAGGTTGGAGTTCCTCCTCTGTGCCCCGCAGCGTGGTGAGCTTAAAAGCCTGCCCTAAATTAAGATCGGCTTTAGCATTACGAGATGTCACAGGTACAAAGGTACTTCAGGAACAGCTATTGTAGGTGTTGTGTACAGGAGGGGAGAGGTTCATTTTAACAGCGTACTTTATGTGCTATGTGCATTAATCCCTAATTAAGATACTGACTTCAGTGAAGTGCCTCCACCGTATCTGTAGGGAAAGGACCTGGGGAAGGGTTTTCTCCCTGGGTCACACAGGATTTGAAATGAGGGGGCCCTGGGCAATTCCACCTCTTGTTGGTGTCCCAGTTTGCAGCGCGCAGCCTCTGCCCTCCCCTGCAGCTCGTGCTGCTGAGCAGAATGGTTCTGCTGAGCGGGTGCAGCTGCCAGCTCCTGGGCCCACCGCGAGCTCAGGGCAGACCCTGCTGCCTTGAACTGACTTTGCAGTGTAGTTCCAGGCTTCCAGGAGCAGCCTGGCAAAAAAAAAAAAAAGGCAGGAATAAAAGAAATATGAGATAGGGACAAAGCAAAATGGGGCCTGAAGCGCCGTTGCAGGCAGCTCACTGTGGTCTGTTTCCTTCTGATGATGGGAAGAAAAGCAGATGTACCTAGAATACGTCATTACTCGTGTGACATTCCCCAGAATTCACGCTGGCTGAGGGTTTGAAGTGGCACTTTCTGTGTGAATGTCAAGGAGGTCATGAACTCACCTTTTCCCACTTTACATTTATTCCTGGGAGTGGCAAGATCGGATCTGAGCTCATTCATTAATGTGTTTGCATCCTCCTTGCCATGGCAGCTGCATGGTAGAAGCACTTTTCACCTGCTAACTTGTAGGGCAGGTGCTCAGAGTCAGCGCAATCATGAAGGCCCCGAGAGGCACACCCAGCAGGCGGGCTGTAAAGCTGGTGATTGATTGCTGGGGGCAGGAAAGAGGGGAACTGGAGAGAAAAGCTGCTTGTGTAAATGCAGTGCCCATATCTCCGCAAACTCTCACCTCATTCTGAGTCGCAAAGCCCTAAAAGCAAAATGAAGTGTGACCTTCTCTCAAATGAAGGACGCGTAGTGCTGGGGAGGGCTTGAGCTCTGGAAGTTACAGTTTTGCTGTTTCTTGACTCCAAATGCCACCTCAATTCTCTGCCTGGAAGGGCAGAATAATAGGGACTCACAATAAACTCTGCTTAAAGTCAACACCACATGAGGTGATCTCGGGTTTCTTCTGCTCAAGAGGTCATTGGCATTCCCCTGGCTGGAGTCAGAGGCTGCGCTTCTCTAGGGATCCAGCGCAGGGACAGGGAGCTCACCTCATCTGGCCTCAAGCTGTGCTGGAAAACGCTCCTGTTAGCTCAGGGGTGAGGTGGGGTCAGGGCATCAGGGTTCTGTTAGAAGGGACATGGTGCATGCACGACTCTTCCAGGATTCCACGTGGAATACCATCTTTCCTTCTTACACGAGTGCTCCTGCATTTCATGCTGCGAGTGATGAGCAGAAGCCAGACACGCTGACAGCGATCCAGGTCACCCCAAAACGCCCCTGGAGCTGCTCCAGCTGAAGGCAGCTGAGCTCTGAGTGCACTGTTTGTCCCCCTGACACCTCTTAGATAATTGTTCACTTAAAAGTATGTGAAAAGAGATTAATTAAACCTGTGACAGGTGAGCACACCTCAGTTTGTGGGTGGTGTGGTTGCAGAAGGAGATTAGAGTGATGAACAATCAGCCACAGACAAACAGCACGTGGGCTTATTGGCAGTGAGGCACGAACTGTCCTCCTTCAGCCCCCAGACACACTTACCACGGGTTATCCTCTCCCCTTGACAACTTGGCCAGCCCCAAAGCCTCTCCTCGTTTTCAGGGGCTGAAGCCATTCCAAATTTCACCCCAAAACGGGCACAGAGAATTGACGGAGGCTGCGGGAACGCTGCTGTGAACGCGGGGTCCTGCTGTGTTGGAATGGAGTTGTCAGCCGCCCTTGGCTGCACCGAGATGGTGACACCTGGCACAGCCCAAGCCTCTGCTCTGTGCTCCATTCACTGCCGTGCTTTGCTTTGTGGAACGGCTCCAGTGTTGACTCCTTCCTGATCTGCCCCGCAGCAGCTGGAGTCTGCCTGTTTCCGTAAAGTAATCGTTAGTACAGCATGTAATTAGAGGTCTAACCATCCTTTTCATTTTCCAGCTGGAGCTGTGGGGGTCTTTAGCTGCATTATTTGGACTATTAAATGCATATGGAAATATTGTCTATTCAGGACCTTGAGAGCTGCCCAGTTATATCACCCAGGGACTTAAGCAATAATAGGAAATGCCAGAGGGTGTTGCGGTATTATAGCGTTATAAACACCTCTAAGCACAGCACACCACACGAAAACCCACCCTTAAGCTCCAATAATCCCCAGAGGCGAAAACGCCCGCGAGGCAGCGACCGACGACGCCGGAGCTCGGGGCAAACCCAGCAGCCGCGGCCGGAGCTCAGCGCAGCCTCAGCCCGCAGCCCGCCCAGCGCCAGCGGCATCGCCACCTGGTGGCACCAGCACGGCCGGGCAGCGGCGAGCGGCCTGCGGGGCCTCGTGCTCCCCTCCGGCTGCTGCTCGGCTGCTGCTCGGCTGCCGGGTGCGAGCGCACGGCCGCGCAGAGCCGCCCCGGAGGTGCCGCTGTCTCCCAGGGCCCCGCGCATCAGCCTGGCTTGGGCAGCGCTGCGAGCAACGCACGGCTACGCCGCACAGCTGCCCGGCTCGGCGAGGCGTCGTTCCTGTCCTCCTGCTCTGGGAAGGGAGAGTTAGACGTGCAGGGGCTGGAAAACCCTGCTGAAAGAAAAGCATTTTTTTTTTCCCCTCATTTCACTGCTTCTGCGATACCGAGCTGGGAACGAAGCTGCTCCCGGCCAGCAGCGCCTCCCCCGCAACGCGCCGGCAGCCGCGGCCCTGCCCGCTAGGTGGCAGCAGAGCGCTGCAACGCGCCGACCCCACCCCGCGCCCCCGAGCTGCGCGCGCCCCCGAGTGAGGCGGCTCCTCGTCCCCGCGGGGCGGTCAAGGCGGGGAGCCGGGCGCGTGGCTTTCAAACGCTCTTTTTCCTACCTTTATTATTATTTTTTGAGGGGGGTGTACTGGTACAGTTTGTGTCTGAGATCGTTGGCGTGTCTCGGTTTGCGTCTCCGAGCACCCGGAACGCAGAACACCGCTGTGTTCCTCACGCAGACGCTGGCCGGGCTCGGCAGAGCTCCGGGCTGCGCTGGGCACACAGCTCAGCCGATGGGACACTGCTCTGCGGGGAGGAAGGCAGCGGCCACGCTCGCTTTGCTGCCCGGACTAAGCCAGAAAAACACTCACTTCGAAGCACTGCTCCCCAGGACGCAGCAAAACCCCGCGCCCAGGCTCTGGCAAGGTGGGAGCGCATCCACAAGCACCAGCCTGGGCGGGAGCCCTCTGAAAACCACAAGCAAGGCTCAGCGGAAAAGCTTCACGTAGGAATACTCACAAACGCAGTACGGGAATTCCCCTCCAAAGCTCCTGTGGAACCCTGCATTAGAAACAGGAGATTTTAACTTCCCCTCCGTGGAACGTTTCATTTCCTCCCAACTCACCCATGTGCACAGAGGAGCCAAGGGCTCCCCCCGCTTTGCACCCCGCTTTGTGGCCCAGCCCCGCTGCCGGGTGCAGGGCACTGCTCAGTGCAGGCACGCAGCTCGCCTCCCAGCCCCGCTCTGCTCCGCTGTGCGCGGCAGATTGCACAGCTCCTCTTTTTCTCTCTGTTGCTGAGGGGCTCACTTCATGCCCACTGCTTTCTGCCCCGAGGTGAACGCATGAGGACCTTTACCAAAGCACCCTGCAGACAACGCTGTGGCACTGGCTCTCAGGTGTGACCTCGCGGGTGCTGGAGCTGCTGGGCGCTGGGTTCCTCCCTCTGCTCCCTGCTGGTGCTCCTCAGCAATGCCCCGCTTCCTCCCCTGCAGAGCCCCAGTGGCTTTAGGGCCAAACGGTTCGGGTGGAACCCAAATGATGTCCAGGTGCTGCCCTGCAGCTCCTGGGCGGCACCACCAGCTCCTGCTTTGCAGGGAGCCCAAATCGCTGCAGGAGCAATGGAGCAGAGCCTGCCTTCAATGCAGCACCCACACCATGGCCCGGGATCTGAGGGGTCCAGGTGATGCAGAACACCATCAACAAAACAAGGCAAAAAGAAAGGAAGCACACATTTATTTTCTTTTCAAAAGCTTTTAATAGGACGTGTTTGTTTTTGTCATTTGTAAAGATTTACACTCATTTTTTGTCTTTTTTCTTTTTGTAAAAAGGAACATTTGAACCCGATGTTGCCCACGAACACCACCTTCTGTTGCCCTGACCAAAAGACCTCGTTTTGGCCTAGATACCTGATACAGTATAACAATATATTATCTATTAAATACAAAGTTCTATCATATACACTAGGTTGTTACGGACGGTACCGTGCCTACTCTAGTCACCTCGTGTAATAGTGTACATGGGTTATTACAGCCAGAGGGGCAGAAAAGGGGAGGCTGGGGCATAGCCTAATTTACAGCCGTAACACTTTTGTTCTCTTTTTGTTTTTCCTTGAACACACCTTGTGCTGAGTGCAATCCACAGAAGTCAAAAACAGTGTTTTCTTCACCCTCCTCCAAAAGATCTGCAATACAAACGCCCGTAACCAAGCTAGGAAAGTCAGTCCTATGTGCAAGGGGCTGCAAAAATGGAATTGACGTTTGTCCAGACACATCTGCAGTCTCTGTTTCCTCCGTGTCAGCCTGGCCGTGGCGTGACGCCGTCCTCCCGCCTGCCTACAGTAAATCCACAGTATAAAGTGCTGGTGTGCTTGAAGGAGCTGGATAGCAATGCGACTACTTTGCCACCGACACGGGCTGAGCGCTGGGGGTGGGTGGTTTATATCGGTACAGCTCTCGGACGGGAAAAGCACCGCGATATCACAGAGCCTTAGCTTAGCTGCTTGCTTCTAACCACCTGGGTGCAGGCTGTGCACGAGGCGATACGCGCTGCAGTACAGCAGCTCTGGCTCCAGGTGTATGAAAAGGAAAGCACAGGTGGAGCTGCTCCCGTTCCCAAGATGCTACGCAGACTTTTAACAATTTCTCTATAGATTTCTACAAAAATATAAAAAAATCTATCAACATAACCATTCTACAGAATTCCTGTGGATTTTGTACATTTTGTTTAAAAAAAGGCAGATTCTATAAAACCCCCCCGCAGGTATTTAAAATCCTCTGAAGATTATTGCACACGCTGCAGTACATCTGTATCTGTTTTTCAAAAGGGCGCCTAGAAAAAACTGGTCTGGTTTAGAAAACAAACTATTTTACACAGATCTCTTTTCCTGAATGCATCACCATGCAGTGCTTTTATTGGCTGGTCTTTACGGGATATTCACGTGCGATGTAAACTTTTTGCTGCTTACACAAACTCTGCCAGCGGGCGGAAGCCCAAGGCTCGAGGAGAGGGCGGCCTCCGGGTGCTGCTGTGTTTGGGGTCCAACGTTTGGATTGCTGCCGCGTCACCACTTTGTGCCGTGGCTCCGGCCGAGGGACGGTGCTGGGGTCACCGCGGCGGTGTGAGCACACACCGCAGGGCAAGGAGCGGGGTCAGCCACGTCCTGCTCTCCCAGATTCTCTAGTAAATGTGAAAGGAAAAGCCTCCGCTCATTAGGAGCGTAAGACCAAAAAGGGATTAAGAATATTTCCCAGGCTTAGCGCACTGTAATTTTATTATTTCCTGAAATGAGATGTGGGGAAGAAATGATGAAAGGTTGGTTTGAAGTCACTGCTCAGAAGGGGCTTCGCTCTGGGTTGGGCCGGGCAGACCCATGGGGTTCCTCTGTGTGGGCCCACAGCAGAGGGGGGGAACCGCCCCGGCCGAGCATGCCCTGCCCGCGGTACGCGGTGCCCAGCGCTGAGCTCCTGGCTGCCGGACGGGGCCCTGCGCGTTCCCATGGGACGCACACATTGTTTGTGGAGGAAAGTTCCCCAGCTGGAAGCAAAGGAGCTCAAACCCGACTCGGGCTGCTGCATACAAACAGCCCCTTCTGCCCGCGCGGGTCCCGAGGGTGATGCAGATGCACGCAGTCATCACGGCCCGATCTCCCGGCGGGTGCAGGGCTGTGCATCACCGCCCGTGGGTGATTTGAACTGATCCGAAATTCTCAATACGTTGCAAACTCCTGGCTGGCAGAATTAGCGCAAATCCTCCCATGCTTGTGCTGGTTTAAGGACAGGAGCTAGCAAAGCCTCCTCCGTGCACGCCATGTGAAGCCTGTGACTGTTCGCACACTTACAGCCATGCCTTTGAGGCCCTACTTAGCCTACGTCTTAACCCCATTTGGGGAGGTTCCGTGAGGTCCACGTCTGCCTCCCGTCAACCCTGCGAGGAGCGGGGTGAGGTGCACGGGGCAGCCCCCGGCTTTGGGCCCTGTCTGCTCCTGCAGATGGCTCTGCCCACAGCACGGAACGAACCGCTCACTTCGGGGATGGCTGATGCGAGGGACGGGCTATAAAGGACAGGGCTTCCATTTCTGCACGCTTTGCATCACGGAGTTGCTTCTTAAGGACTTTGCTAGATTGGAAATAAGACTTCCATCAGGTTCTTCGTGCGAATTAACTCCAGCAGCGATAGGGAAAGCTTGGCTTTTACTGAAAATCAACAAGCATCTCAATACCTACAAGACCTCCTTACACGTACCCTGTAAAACAACTTGCCAACGGCAGTAGGCCTCGATTCTGCTCCACAACTAAGCCCAACGGCAATTTTTAAAGAATGACTTAATTACCACCGCCCTCAGCGCGGCTCTCACCCGGGCACTGGCACAACGGGGCAGCGGGCTCCGCAGCTCAGGGCTGCGCTCCAGAAACAGCCTGAGACACCGCGCTCCTCGCCAGCACCGCGGGCGGCTGCGCCCGGCTGCCCGAGCTGACGCGATTCCGCCCATCGCCAGCGGACGATCGGAAACATCCCGCTCCAAGCCAGCATCGCGGAGCAGCGCAGCCGGCTCTGCCTTCCCAGCCCTCCGGCATCCGTCAGCGTGCTGGGCGCTCCTGGTTTCGTGCACTTGTTTTTCCTCTGGATGCCGATTTTATGCAAGACTGGAAAATTATTTTGTTAGAAACGAACGCTGCCGCATTTTTATATTTTCCAGCAAATGACTGAAGTCCAAGGGGAGAAATAAATTACATTAAATAATTCTTATTTACTGCTGACTGTGGCATACGTTTCCTCTGTAATGCACTAATTGGCTACATTTTGTGCTTTGCAAAACAAAATGAAACCCAAACGAAACAAAACAGAAAAAGAGAAGGGATTAAATATATATTTTTAAGGTTAAAATGTTCATAAAAACCAACTCTATCTCAGAAATATTCTGAGACACATAAAATAGAGGAAAATCAAACGAGTCTTTAGTCACAAAATGTACTACATCCCGCAATACTAGATTCAATTAATTTAATAAAATATAATATACATATAGATTCTGCACATTGTATTGCTTTTACCTAAGCAGAACGTATGCTTAAGTAAGCGTGATATAGGTTAACCCCTCTCTTAGCCAGCTGGTTCTTTAATCCTTCTTTGGAAATATTTTACCCAGTGCCATTTTGGAACACAGTTTTTTTTTTTTTTTTTCCTTTTTTCCTTTTTTTTTTTTCTATTACATGAAAGGAAGAAAACATTTGGCACCAACAGAAAAGTAGCTCAGGGCTCCATTTCATTCTGATCAAAGGAAAAGCTAGGAAGTGTCAACAAGTCTTTCTTTGGGGTAGGAGATGTTGACATGCTGTCTGGAAGCAACGAATCCCCAATATCCATCGAGTCCTTGGATTCACAGGATGGAGCACGCCGCCTCAAGCAGGTATCTCCTCTGGCAGGTGAGATGCTGTGAGGTCCTCTGGGTAGCAAGCCCTGTTCGCTGGGTGGCTCTATAGATATACACGGAGGGCTCAGTTTTTTCTTCTGCCGCGTTCCTTGCAAGCCTTCCATTTCACTTACCACCTGACTTATGAAGCCAGAAGAGCTGGATGTGGAATGGTGCTGAGGGCTGTTTTCCATTGAGCAAATTTCTATCGAATGTCTCCTTTGATCATCTAACCAAGAGGGTGGTTTTTTTAGAAGACCTTGGGTGTCTACACTGTGGTATTTCTTCAGGTCCTTCAGCGTAACGCTGCCGATATTGCCGATGTTCCTCTTAGGAGAGAGAGGCTGCGCCTCTGAACAGGCACTCGAGGCTGTGCAAGTTTCGGAAGGGAAAGGCTCCGAGGAGCTGTTTGTTTCAGACACTTCTTGGTCCATTGAGTCTCCAGGCGTCTCCTGACAAGAGTCCGCACAAGCACACGATGCCGGTGCCTGCTTTGAAATATTATATTGATTGTGGGAATGCTGCTGCGTATGAACGCTTGCCCGGCTCCACGCAGCCAAATCTTCTCCTTCTGAGGGGGCCATTGCAGCAGGTGACTCCTCCCGGGGCGCGCTGGGGACGTCTGGGTGGGAGAGTTCGCTCACCTCGGCGTGGAGGTTCTCCTTGCTGTCTGAAGAGTCGTTCCTTATGGCCATCTGCACGGAGCGCACGGGGGTCAGGAGGAGGGGAGTTGCCAGATGGGAGAGACAGACCAAACAAAGGTTAGTACAGGCAAGGCACAACATTCACGGGGCACGCGGCTCTGCTAGGGTACCCCAGCATGGACCCACTGGTTCCTACAGTTCGGCCTGGGCTGGGATTCTAGTGCTTCCCACAGTGATCTGTGGGCTTATCCCTGCGTGACAGCAGAATTTGGCCCTTCACTCTTCATAAGTGGTTGACCTTTATCTTTCTCCTGGAAGGATGGAGGACTGCAAAATAGAATGCCCCCACCCAAACTTAGATGCATCCTGGTTATGCAAAGGATGAGGGTCTACAGAAAACCCCTTTGAAATCTTAGGGGCGCAAGTAGGAGTGGGAGAGGGAAGATGTGCACGGGAACCTTTGCATTCCTTTCTCTAGCTCAGGCGATGCTGAGGGCATGGAGCAAGATCCCCAGGGCCACCGACACCAGAGAAGCCACATCTGTGCCCACCCCAGGATGACAGCCCGTCCCCGCCTTTGGGACAGCTTTGTCCCATGCTGGCACCACAACTCTGCACCATCTTAGACAAGGGAGCTGGAAGAGAGCTGCAGACGCTGGACTGGAGCATCTGTAATCACGTCCACCTATTCTGGCAGCCCAGGCTTCCTAAGGCACATTTTAACTTGGCCGTTTTGAGCTGTACTCAGCATCGGCGCTTGCTGGCCAAGAGTGCCCATGGCAAGGTTTGAAGGCTTTGTTGTTCCGCTGCACTGCATTCCTTGCCAAAAAGGATTATAAATCGGCCCCATTAACTGGCCCTTAAAGGCAGTGTCTCGGTTTGAGAAGATTCTTAAATTATCTTAAAGATTAAAATCTTCATCAAGAAATTTGGAGGAAGTGCCTCCAGCTGGTCTCAGTCCTTTAGAGAAGTGTAAGGAGATGAAATTCCTCATTTTAAGGAATGCTTTCGTGACAAATCGCCCCCAAAACGATCTCAGGATTTTTATGAAAGCTGTCCCACGAGGATCGTTTGAGCCAAACCATCTCTATTCAGGCAAAGCTCTCATCAGCTGCAGCACACACATACGTGCACAGACACTGGGACTGCTGTGACATCTGCGCGGTGCCTTCCTTTGTTGCCTGTGAGAGGTGATGGAACATTCAATACCGCACACGACTCTGTCCAACACCAGGTAATTATCCCTTCCAGTTAAAATCTTACAGCGTCCTGCTGGTAACTAACCACACCCGAGAATGGAGCTAGTTCTGGACTCCTTGATGCCACCAGCCTTAGGGAGTGCTCGGGGGGCAGGAATCACATTCATATCCTGCGAAGGGACACAGAGCACCAAAAAGTAGAACACAGCAGCAAAAAGTAATTCTTGTCATTACTTTTGCTCGCACACCAACCTGTGTTGCACACAAAGGGCAGTGTCAGTCACCGCCGGTCCTTTCTGTCCCTACCATCCAGGCCTCTTTGGTAGCTGTTAGCAGTAACTGTTGGTGGAAATGTCTTACTGGTTTGTTTCACAACAAAAGGACCCTATGCCATCCCACGGGTGTGCCCACCTCTAGCGGGGGTTACACCACGGGCACACAGCCCTGGAGCCAGAAAATCAATGTAGTTTTAGGTTCAGGTAGAATTCCCCTGGAGAACAGCATCTGCACAATGCCAAGGAGCACATTCCTTGCGGGAGCTCGGCTCTCAGTGTTCGCCCAAAGCATCTCGTCCGCTCAGCTTCATCTGTGAGTGCATCGCTAATTGTCAAACATCCCAGAGTCTAAACGGCGTGTTACTGCGGGGACTGCCCGCCCTACAGCTCGCTGAAGGGGAAGGGTGGTTAAACACAAGTGTCAGTGGTGGAGGAAAGTGCACGGACCGGGGATGTGGTGGACTAGATTTATCTAAGTACAAATTTAGGATAGGAGAGGGGACAATGGGAAAGGGAGAGGAGAGAAAAAGAAAAAAGAAAAGAATGAAAATCAGGATTACATGCAATATATGTAACAATAAGGATAAATGGGTACTGCAAATCAAAATGCTTTGCTGGCTTGAGCTACAGTGACGTGCCAGCAGTACATCAGTGCAGGCAACAACAGGAGCCAAGCAGGAGCAACTGAGCAACTGCTGTGAGCATCAAGGAGAGTTTGCTTCTTTGGAGACTACGTTTCATGGTGTCTGGCCACCTAGATTACAATTAACTCTAACAGAAATCAAGTCCTGTTGCCAAGACCCACTTTTCTTCCATTAATGGTGCTGCATGAGAGCATGCCCAAGGTGACACCTCGCTAGTGTTCACGGGATGTGGATGGCCCATGGACCATGCCTACTCACCACCCAAAGCTTTTTTCTTCCTGAAAAGTCACTCCAAGAGCATGCTGATGTCACTGCATGAGCAGGAAGAGGAGGGAAGGGCATGAATTCATTTAGATGTATGAAAGGGTTTAGAAGGAGAAGCCTTCAGAAAAGTGAACAAAATTAGGCCGAGAAAGATGGCTAACATGGTAATTTATTCTAGAGAGATCAATTGAAAAAGATGGGTCCGTTATTCATTAGAAAGCAAGAGAGAGTGGTTATGAACTGGAATCATGACATCAATTAGTTTCCCTATTAGCAGTGACTGGGGGAGCTGGCCAGCCCTCTGCAAATGAATACATGCTAGGAATTTCTTATGTCAATTTAGCATTACAGACTAATGTAATTGTTAACCTTGGTACTTTGCATTCATTTTTAGAGCTTAATGAATCAACTGTCTCATTTGTCAATGTTGATTAAAAGATGAAAGAAGCGGGAACATTTTCACGCAGTAAAGAAGTTATTTTTGAAAAAATAAACCTGATACATTCCGTGTATATAAAATCAGATGCAGAACTCCCAAAGAAAGCAGAATGTGGGAATCAGATGTACCTCTAGCCTTGATCCAACAGCACAATAAAATATGTTTTAAAATGTGAGAGTGAAGCACAAGTTTAAGTATTCTACTACAAAGGATAAATTTAAACTTATGTTTCCAATCAGCCAGACTGGAATCTGTGATTAGATCTCTCAGATCTTTGGTTGAATCAGAACTTAAATCAATGCCAGGCAAAATAACTGAGATAAAACCAGTTACAAAATAGAATAAGTTCTGTTTTGCATATACTCAACCTTTTCAAAAGCACGTAGGAGATTTGAAAGGATCCTAATTTTCAATTCTTGCTGTAAGAACAATGTGCTTTGCATGGTGGTTTTGCACGCAGCGAGGTACCCTGTGAGCAGTCCCCCTCTTTCAAGAAATGAGAGGAGTGAGAGGAAGGGCGGCCTGGGACGGTGTCCGCAGTCACCGTGTCCTTCCAAGCACTGAGAAAATCACAGCAGTTAAGAATTAGCTCCTTAACCCCAACAAGCCCCCGGGGAACGTTTGGCTGTGGTTATGAAGAGACCCAAAGAAATGAAGTGCTAACGTCGCGGAGAACCTTCAGGCACGTCGCCAGAGGAGATGATACACAGCGCACACATTCTTTGGAGGATCCTGGATGGCTTTCAGATCAAAACCCATCAACCTTTTTGTTATTTCTGCAGGAGAATTACAGCTCTCCAGAGGTTTCTCTATGAATCCCTCCTTGAATTTCAAGCAGGGTAACCTGGAAACGTGGCAGTATAGAGCCCGAGCAAGCTCATGGCTGTGGTTCTCTTACCTGCCTGCGGAGCAGCCTCTCGGCCGAAGGGGAGTGCACAGGGGTTGGCAGCGGGGGTTGGCTCTCCCTGACCAGCGGGTCGTGAGCTCTCACGTGGCGGAAATGATCTTTTGGAATTTGCAGGAGAGAGCTGGTGTCTGCTGGCTGCGACTGCACCGATGCCTTTGAACCTTGCAAGAGGAAGAAGAGAGAGGGATGTGGCGTGTCCCCCTGTGACTGCTGCCCCATCTCAGTGACCTGTCAGAGGAAACTCCTTTGCACCTCGCAGGAGACAGGCACAGCAAGAGCACTGAATTCAGCAAGCAGCTCTCCATGGTTGGAAAAAACTCCCACCTACTAATAAATTATTCCAAAATAGTCTATTATTTCATTTTTCTTGGAGTTCTTCCCCGATCCAGCTGGGACCAGCTCCCGTAAAGAACAGAAGATGATGAACTAGAAGTTCATCTGGAATGGCAACGTCCATGTCCCTGCTTAAGGGCCAATGACTCTGCAGGCAACCACACGTCTCAGCCCTGCAGGGATGTGCCCTGAGAGGTTCTGGAAAGGACATCCCCATACCTGAGCGCATGCAGAGGTTGCCTGCAGCAATCCCAGCGCCACACACACGCTGGGATTCACGTGGCAGCGAACCGACCTGGCAGCACTCAAGGTTGGCTTTAGAGCGCAGCCCAGGAGAAGGAAACGCGTCCTTCGCAGCCTCTTCCTGACCCTTGGTGGTTGCTGGCTACTTCTTCTGAGAGGTCTGAAGCTCTGCGAGCTCCCCCCCACAGCCTCAACATTTTTCAAAACAATTCATTTAACCTGGACTGAATCCCAGAGAATCTCATTTGTCCTGGAATCTTTCCCAGAACAACAGCCCCATTACGAAGGAGTATTCAAACAAATACCTCCTGCAAGCGCCAGTGTTTCTGACAACAAAACCTTTCTCAGCTTGAAATATTGTGGCTGAGTTGCGGTGATTTATTAGAGGCGACTGGCACCTTTTGCTGTCTTCACAGCACTTTACAATATTACAAACTGTAAACACGTGGGGTGACCTGCCCCCGTCCCGAACAGCGGTGACATTGCAGGGGGAACAGGATGGTACGCACATGCCAAGATTTGGGCGCCGTACCCAACTCTGAGCACTTTGGCCCCATCCAGGCAGCTGGAATTTCACCAGCAGGAGAACAACACAAAGGCTTTGACTGCTCGGCAGAGCTGTGAATAAGATGTCAGCTTTACCTTTCCAAGATACTTCTCTTACATGTTGGCGGAGCCATTTTTTCAGATGGGTGCACAAGGGTGCAATGCCTGTCCCAGCAAGCTGGGGCTGCCAGAGGGCTTGGTGGGAACTGGGAAGTGCACCTTGAAACGGGACCCAGAAATTACCCACTTTTTGTGCTTGACATAATTCTGGCTCTAGATAGGATGAATGTGTCTGAATTAGGGGTCAGTAGTGCAGCGCTGGGAACTCCTTCTGCAGCAAACAGGATTTTCTGTATGGCCAGAGACTGCAGGACGGAAGAATTTCTTAGCTGTTACAGAGAGCCATACATACCGGCTCCACCAAAGGTAATGGGAGCTCTGCTCTTGCTTTCAGTGGCATTTGACCAGGATTTCAGCCTCGACTTCTGCATTACGTACAAACAGATTCCTCAAAGGAGGACAGCCCTTGACCTTGAAAATTTCGTGTTGTGGCAGTGATTCCCCACAACTCCAGATTCAGCTTCCTCTGTTGTGTCCACATTTTCTTTCTGCTGTTCAACAGCCGCTATTCATCCAAGTTCTCATTACTATGCAAATTTCAACATCTTATTTCTAATCTGCTCAAATCTCCCAGCATTCTGAACAGGGCTGAAATGATGTTCTGCTTTGAGGCTTTCCAATGACACTACTTGTAAAAACTTCTCTGTCTTATCTGTGACAAATGTGTGAAAGGATGGCCTGCCAGGAGCAAAGCCGAGAGCGGGAGGCGGCGGCGCTGAGCCGGGGGCAGCCCCCACAGCTGGAGGTGCAGCGATAAGAGGCAGCTGCAGGCACAGGTACACGCAGAGCCCTCGGTATCTGCAGCATGCTGTATCTAAGAATACCTCAGTTCGTCTCTGAGGCGTGCATCCCAACCACGCACACCGACAAGGACGATCCTACGCACCCCCACCCACCACCGATCTCACGCTGAGATCTCTCTCCATTCAGCACGTTTATATTCGTTTTACAGGCACTGAGAGACACCATTTTCCCTTCTTTCACAGATGCTCCCATGCAGAGCTTCCAGAGCCTGCGGCAGTAGGCTCTGCTACAAACAGGAACATGGATGTGCCGCTCTGCGGGGGCTTCTGCCCAGAGGATGCAGAGGGAGCTCAGGCCATGGCTCAGCCATCCTGCAGCTCTCTGTAAGCTCTGCAGAGCCACTCCACAGGCCGGGTCACCCAGACATGGAAACAGATGATGATGCTGCTGAGCTTGGAAAACCCCATCCCGCTGCGGTGCAAAGCCCAATCTGGCTGCGGGAGGCACATCCGTACCTGAGTGGGCCTTGTGCTGGGCCGGGGTCCTGTAGCACAGGGAGGCGGTGCTGGGCCGGGAGCACGGCTGGGACGTGTGGAACATGTAGCTGTCGTTGGGCAAGGAGTGCGTGCGGCCTACTGATGGCTTCCTGACGCTCAGCAGGTCCTGGCCGGGGGGCAGCGCCAGCGTGGAGTCCCTGCAGCGCAGCTCGGCCTACGGGAGAGAGGCAGTGAGGGGGCAGGAAGGCCGCGCTGCCAGAGGCGTGCCCAGAGACCCGAGCGACAGCCATTGCAACCATGTGGAACGATGGGCATGCACATCGCCGGGATGTACGGGTGGCACAAATGGAGCTACTGGGAAGCTAAACCCCTCCTTCGCACTGTCGGTAAATTGTCACACGGAATGGACCACAGAAACAGAGGAAGCAACACTGCAGGAATAAACCATGACTATTTCGGGGGTGTGAAGAAGGCATCATGCCTCAAGGCCAGCAACAGTCACATGCTTTGCATAACTTTGATCTTCTGCAATAACAGTAAGGCTGTCTCTGTGCGCCCTCCTCAGCAAGTCAGACTTTTGCAAAGGTGAGCAGATTCCTCTTCTAGCAAAAAAAAAAAAGTCAACAAAGCAAAACCCCGCCAGAAGTCGTTTACAGAGAACGTCCTCAATTCTGGCTGCCAGCACCATCTAATCGGTTCTCTTCTCACACAATGAATAACTAAACCCATTTTATTGAAAGAGATATCTAAACCTACTGCTTCGGGGTTAAAGCCATTCTCGAATTAGAAGGGATCTAATAGAAGCAGAGGTTATTGTGTATGTGTTGACTGTGGAGTTTTTATAGCCAAAGAGTCTCTTGGAGTAGGCAGCACCAGATGCAATATCGAATGAACTAGAATTTGGGAGTGATTTCATAAGGAAATACATCTCCATCCATTCTTGTACGTGACAGTTTGCAAAAATGAAAGTAAAGCCAGCTTCCCTATACAGTTCTAACAGAACAATTATCCTTAAAAGGTTTCCTTTGAAAACCGGAGAAATCAGATGTGACACTGTAGTTAATACAGTACATTGCTGAGTGCTTCTGGAGAAATTCAAGCCTGATTTTCTGACAAATCTTTCAGTCAGCGCATTGACAGTTTATCCGAAAACAACGTTCTAAGATCATTTTTTCCCATCTTTTCTTCTAGTCGTAAAAATAAAATTTCACTGCACCATTTCATTTGCACAAGAACACAAAACGAGATTAAATGGATTTTACAAAAAAAGGGAAAAAAAGGAGGGAAGAAGGAGAGAAGAAAAGAAAAATAAACAAAGAGCGCTGGGAAAGTTAATGATGGACACAGGTGTGCATCGCGGCGCAGCTTCGCCTTGCTGCTGGGGAGGCTGCCCAGTGCATCCTGCAGGGACCCGGCCTGGGCAGCGGAGCTCCAGGCCCCTGCTGCAGCAGCTGGCTCGGCTGGGAGCACCCTGCTCCTCCTCCTGCCCTCTCCATACAAGCAGCATTTAGCTTTCACATCACTTCATTGAAAGGCCTGCAAGCTGAGGTTTCAATTGAAAACCATTTGAGTTTGAACTTGAGAATTTGGATTCAAGATCCTGTCCAAACCCAACCTGTAAGGGGCCTCCGGGCCATGGGCCGGATCCCACAGCGCAGAGCGCCTGCCTCCCACCTCTGCTCCTCCCAGGGCAAGCTCAGGGCTGAGCTTCACGGCAACCACTGGAAATGGCTGAAAACCGACCCCTGTATGCAGCACCAAGCAGAGTGCAGGGAGCGCAGGACTTGTTGGTTCCCTGGTCGTTCTGACAGAAGTGTTGTTTTGACTCGACTGAAAGCCAGATCTGAAGTTTCTGAGAACCAACAAATAATAAAAAAAAATCCCAAACCAAATCTATTTTGAGTCAAACAAAACATTCTGTCTGAGGTGTTTTTCAGCTAAAGCTGGGCTGAAGGGAAGTACAAAAACACTGAAAAATCGAAAACATTTTAACAAAAGCTTGAAGGAGTTTGTGTAGATGCTTTGACCAGAACGCTGAGCTGGTACTGACAGAAGCTCACCACACGCTTTGTTCCACCCTGTCCGGCCTTTTTCCCCTTTTGCTGAGGGAAGGCATCTCTCTTGGCTACATCCCCGAGACTTTTCCTGCTGTCAGCTGTTCGGCTGAGCCTCACCCGAGACTGGAACGGGCATCTCCTCTCTGTCTCTCCAAACGAACTGGTTTTGAAACAAAATGTGCCCCACACAAAATGTTAAATGCAATTTACAAAGTCTTTTGCACATGATGCCATGAAGCATGATGGGAAATATTGTCACGGTTTTGGAGGTGTTTCCCAAAAAAGTACTAATTAGGATGACAACCAGCTAGAATGGCAGAGAAATCATCAACAACACAAACATCCAATGGCAGGTACATGAACAACAACAAGGAAAACAAGGATGACCCAGAAATGTTGGAAGAGGAGTTGTTGTACAGCAGAAAGAAAGCACTTGACTGCTACACAGCTAAAAATGTCTCATGTTTCAAAGAGGAGATGGTTAAGGCAGGGTTCAAAATACTGGTTATTCCATTCAGAAAGGCACAGAGCGATCCCAGCTTTTTCTTTTTCTCAGTGAGATGACTGCTATCACCACAGCAGCAGCATCTCGGAGACATCCCCATCTGATATCCGTAAAACAAACGGGTTGTTTGCCTGCAGCCAGGCAATGAAGCCGTGGTGCGGTGCTGGCGGGGACGAGGTCCTCTCGCACACGCAGGGCTGGAGCCCACCCCGCGGCCCAGGACATGGGAGCCGTCCTCTCGCGGGTGTCTCCTCCGCGCAGCGTCACTGATTGGTTTCAGATGGAGAGGAAATTTCAACCTTGACGCTTTCCAATGCATTTTTTGGACTGTTTGTTTTACTTGCAGAAAACACATTGTTTTACGTATGACACCAAGGGAAAAAAAAAAAATAAAGGAAAAAGGTTGTTCCTCACAAGGAGCCAACTTTGTGGCCAAAGAGTGGTCACAGCCCACGTCCTAATGGCATTAAGGACAGCGTCCTGCTGGTGCTACTGGGACACGCGCTGGAACTACGAACGCCATTAGGCGGGTGTAGGGGAACGCAGTATTTCGAACCCTGTAAACATCAGACCGTACAGCGACCAGTGTATGTACATTGCTTTCCAGAGCATTAAGTAAGTGTGTGTTAGTGTCATCAGGAAAAGAGTCATCCGTCAGAGCTAAGGACCAGGACTTTTCAGAGAGAATATCTGACGTCAGAGACAGAGCCTCCATCTCAGCTAGAGGGATCTGAAGGGAGAGATGATTAAGCATAAGAAACCAGGACACAAATCTTCAGAGAAAAAAGTAGCATAATCTAAACACTTCTAGACACTACAGCAATATCCCTGCGGTGGGAGCAGCTACATCATGCACACTGTTACCAGGGGCAGAACATTAAAGAAACAGAACATAACAAAGAAATGACAAGAAGAGTGGAACATTCGTACTTAAATGATTACCAAGGAGTTGTGAGGGGGTTTAAAGCCATACACTAATGCTAGCATTGTGTGGTGTTGTTCTCCTGCCTAGGTAAAGCGGCAAAAGCAACGTTACCTTCCTATGGGTGGCATCCATCCTCCCCCGCAAGGGCTGGGCACACGAGGCCGTGCCACCCCCTGCCTTCCCCACAGCATCCCAGCCCCGAGCTGCTGCCACGGGCTCCGAGCAGAGCTGCTGGGTCCCAGTACAGAGCCATTGTGCGGGGGGTGCAGGCGGTGCCCTTCCTGTGCTCTGGGGACAGAACATCCCCGCTCTGAGTCTGTCTGCAGCCCCTGTGCCTCCTGCACAAAGGACACATTGTGGGTCGCCTGCAGCTCGGGCACCCGCACGCTGCTCTGGGCATCCCAGGTAATTCCATTTCATTTCCCAGCTCTCCCTGAGCATTTTTTTCCCCTACCCTCTATATCTGAAGACTTTCAACAGCAGCACGCTTTCCAGCAGAAAGCACAGAGGCCCAGATTGACTGCACTCGAGTTGTCCAAGGGCTGGATTCCCTCGCTCCAAGAAACTGACATCAGAAATAAACCTGGCGATGAGCGAACTGTGAGCGGCCGTGATAAGCCTCTCACCAGAGCTCGGTGGGATTCCCACGCATGAGAGATGCTCTGGAGTTCCTCCTTGCTGCCCAGGGAGCCCCCAGAGAAGGCAGCACTGGGATGGCAGCAGCGCGGGGATGGCGATCCCAAATGGGGACAGCGGTGGCTGCTGGGGCCGGCGGGCGGGAGCTCCGCACACCGCGCTGCTTTCAGTGCCACTCCGTGTTCCTGACTTCCCCGAGAGCATGACAAATGTTGTGAGCAGAAAAGCCGCAAGGCAAACAAAGCAGCCTCCCCTCTCCCAAAATCGGGTTTGAGGCAGTCAAAACATTTGGTCGGAAACATTCAGATGATTTATAGGTTTGTTAATTGCGGCAAGGAAAAAAAAAATACAAATCTAGCTTAAATTTTAAAAGGAAAAGTCATTGCAAACCGGAGCGCTATATTTTTTCATTACATAAAAACGTCAAAACAGAAGCCTGCTTTTGCTGCAGCAGCACTTTCTGCGAGCGCTGCTGTGACAGAATCCTCCCGAGCAGCTCTCGCCGGGCACGGCGCTGCCCTCCCCCCCCGGGCTGCCCCCAGCCCGCCCCGCTCCGTGCCGGAGCGGCAGCAGCACCGCGCCTTACCTACGCTCGCTCCTTTCCTCTAATGAACCACCGAGGTGGATAATTTAGAGCGTCGGGGAGCTCGTAAATAAGCACAGTGATTTAGCAAGGAAGCTTCTGCTATTTTTAGCCAGAAAGAAATGAAGAAATACGGAATTTGCTCAATTCCAAATGCAGAAAAAGAAAAAGGCATGTTGGAATTGTTGTTGTGGCTGCTGCTGTGAGTTAGGGGAAATATTTGCTCAGAAGAATAGTGTGCTTGGAAAAGAAGGATTTTTATTCTAAGTAAATGAACTAATTTTACATGAGTACTACAACCCCTATTCGAGAAAGTGCTGGAGCACACCACTGCCTAAGGACATCAGCAGGGGCTGCCTCGCCTCAGAGCTCAGCGCAGATCAGAGATGAGGATCTCGTTCACACTGACCCACTTGCAAGAAACCTCTTTAGGAAAAGCACTGAAAACCGGATTTTCCTGCAGTATTGGTAGGCGTGAGGTGCAGAGATCACTTCCTGATCCCTCCCAGCTCTCCTCTGGACCAGCTCACGCTGTCCTCCCAGTTCCAGGTGGGAGCAAGAAGCCAACACAAGAACCCCACTGGAAGATGAAGGTGGGATGCTGCATTTTCCCTACAGCACTCGTGAGCAGTACATACAATGAAAAACTTCTCACTGCATTGAAGACAGAAACTCAAAGCTCGTGCTTTTCCTTTTGCATAGATACATACAGCTTCATAAAATCAGATATTATCTCGACTCCCACAGAACAATCCTTCAAAACCCCTGTGACTGCATTACACAAAGCAAAGAACTCTGACTCTCTATTAAAGGTCTCAGTGAAATCGAGTTTGGATGGAGACTTTGCAGGAAAGAGGAATATTAACCTGGTTCTCAGAGTTGTAATATTCGGGAGCAGGGAGGGCATAGTGATGGCACACAGAGCCTGACAGGTTGTCCATCAGCTTCAGCTCTCCTTCCAGAGACTCCTGGATCAGCAGGGATATGGTATCAAACAAGTGCCTTTCCTAGGAGGGGTGTGTGCATGCAGAAGGGAAGGGCCGACCAAAGAGAGGGACAGAGACAGAGAGAAAAAAGGACAGTGTGGAAAACCCAAATGAGTAAAAGGGAGAGAAAAAAAGAAAAAAAAAAAAAACCAGGATAGAAGGGAAAGAAGAAAAAAGACAAACATTAATGGAGAGCAGCAGTAACAAACAACAGGACGAGCAAGGTGCGGCAGAGAGGAGAGAGAACAGCGCAGTAACATCACGGTGAGCAGCGACTGCGTCCTCCCACACCGCGGGCAGCGCTCACCCTGCGGTCACCGCAGCAGCGGGGACAGGGCGCTGCTGGGCTCTGCTCTCCTGCTCTGAGGTCTGCATGCCCCAGGAGCACGTTTTGAGGAGCTCACATTTGACACCTCAGCGCTTGGTCACGCACATTAGAATGACCTGGCTTGAGGAGGTGCTGAGCATCCTGCCCATGAAAGCTGCTGACGCCTGGCACAGTCGCATGCCATGTCACCAACCCAAGGGCCAGGTGTGGGCTGAGGTGCCCCCGCGGCCCTGGCCACAGCACAGACAGCAGGAGCGTGCATGGGGGGTGCTCAGGATCCAGCTTTCACGGGCAGCATGGCAGCAATCTAAGGGTTGCACTTTTTGTGTCCTAACGCCTGGTGTGCGCAGTGGAAGGAGGAGCATCGTTACAGTCAGCCAGCACACAGTGCAAAAATCCCAGGACGAGGCAAGCAAAGGAGCATGCTGACCACAGTCCTTGCAGGGTCACGTCCTGGGAATTGCGTTCCTCTGCTGACGTGCTCAGGCATCAGATTTGTCCTGAAGAGTTTGGCTGGCATAATAAATAATTGGAATGAAATCTCCTGGAGGTTTTCCCTTTGGGTGAAAGAGCAAGAAAGATGCTCCAGAGATGCTGACCAGAATAAGCCCTTCCCAGTGCCACAGCCAGGGGGACAGGTTTAACGGCTGGCAGCACCCTCACCGAGTTCTCCTGCCATTCTGCAGTTTCCCTTTCTGCCAGTGCGAGGACTGCTGCACGGCAACTGAGCTGAGGACGGTTTGCCAGTGCTCTGCTCAACGTGCACAGCAGCAGTTGGGGCATGTTATTTCTTCCTAGAGAAAATAATGAGTCTGGATTTCCCCATATTGCCCTGAACTCCTTTTTCATGTGCCAAGGAGCAGCTTTGGACTCCATTTCCGACATCAGTAGCTCCTAATGGAACCAGAAATTGCCGGTAGCTTAGAAACTGAAACAAAGCTTAAGCAGAGATTTACTCTTTTCACTCTTGGACTAAAGATCATAAATGAGTTGTTCATGCATTAAAATTCTCATTAGTCCACCCCAGGCAGGCAGAGGCCAAGATATGCTGTTGTGAAATCATGATGTAATAAAAGCTAACGAGCTCTGCATAGGGTTTAACCCAATTTGCCATCAGCTAAGACAGAAAAAAGGGCTGGAGCATTTTTCTTGTATAATTCCAGCACTGCTCGCTCCCAGAGGACCCGTCTGGGCTGTGACCTCAGCTCCCCATCCCTCAGACCCAGCTCCACGCAGACGCTGTGCTCAGAGCCCCGCTCCCCTGCTCGCTGCCACCGGCCCCGTTGAGCCCCGGGTTACCCTACTGTTAATAGCATTTTTTCTTATGAGCTTGATCGTGGGGGTGAATTTTAAATTGAGTTTCTATAAAACAAATGTAATACTTCAGTAAAGATTAGTCAAGTTTTATTTCCCTTTTATGTTGCGGTTCGTGGCCGGCATGAGAAAAGCAAACTTATTATGCTCGCAATTTTGCTCTCACAAAGGGCTGAGCCCAGACTCTGGATTAGAGCTAATTTGGAGCTAGCTCTGAACGGGGCAGCTCGGGCACATCTCCAGAACAAGCTGCAAAGCTCTCCGCACCGAGGCGGGCTGCGGCCCAGCCCTGTGCTTCCTCCTGCAGAGCCCCGCAGAGCAGCAAGGAACGCAAGCCCCGGTGCTTGGCACACCCGCTCCTCCACTAACCCCTCGTGCACATCTTCCCCCAGCAGAAACACAAGGCAACCCCTCTGCACCCTGCAGCCAAGCTTCTCACCATAGGATAAACTAACGAGAGCTGAGAATCCACCTTGATTTGCAGGGGGTTGGGGCATCCACGGGGGCTCTCGGGCCTCTCGCCACCGACACTGCTCATCCAAGTGAAGATGTCCGAGGGGCTGTGCTGGCCGGGGCTGATGGTCTTCATCTCCATCTCCAGTTCTGCCTCGAGCTCTGCCTCCTCCTTAGCCTCCTTGTTGCTCTCCTCCAGGTGCTTCATGAGCACGGCGATCACCACGTTCACCAGGACAAACTGGGCCGTCAGCACGAAGGAGACGAAGTAGATGGGTGAGATGACTGTGTTGTAGCAGGTGGACTCCTGATCGCAGTCTCGCAGGGTGTCCTGGAAACAGGAGGAGAGCACTGAGGGCTGTGAGGAGGCTCTGGGCGGCCAGCACGGTTCCAGTGCCTCGATTCACAAAGACCGTTCTGCAAGGCTAAAGACCAAACATGAGAGCGTGGTGCACAGGTCCCAGGCTTGGCAGGGTGCTCTGCCATCCACCAGCTGTCCCGCGGCAGCAGGCCCCGCAGGCACCATTCCCCAGGCTCGCAGAGCAACGAGGCGCTGGGACCAGCTGGCATGCTGTGTGCACAGGGCAGCTTTCACAATGGCATGGCTTTGTGGTTGTCCACAAGGAGAGGTTCACTCCCAGAAACACAAGTTTTCCCAGAAAGTAAATAAATAAATAAAATTTAAAAAACCAAAGCCACAACAAAGTAATACCAACAATAGTAATAGTAACTGCGGGCTTTTAAGGAAAAACAAAACTAAACTAAACTAACACGCATTACTGAAATGAACTCATGTAACTTGAGAGAGGCGTCCCTTTTTGTTTTCCTCTCTTTTTTTCATGTTGTTCTCTCTAGAAAAAGGAATATATGGAGCGTGCAGAAGCCTGCAGCCATTGTCCCTCCTCCAGGCCTCACACCGCTGGGCAGGAGGGGACAGGGCACTATCGGAGCAGCTAACTGTGGGACATGGACCAACGACACCACTCATTTGGTGGGATAAGAGGTAGCTGCCTCGCATTGCACTGGGGAGGTGCAGGTTGGGCATCAGGAACAATTTCTTCTCCCATACAGCAGCGATGCACCGGCACAGGCTGCACAGGGAGCGGGGGATCCCCCCTGGGGTGCTGAGCACCCAGAGACGTGGCACTGAGGGACGTGGTCGGGGGGGGGGGAGTTGGGCTGAGTGGGGCTGGATGGCCTCAGAGGGCTCTTCCAACCCGAGTGATTCGGGGATTCTGTGTTTTCGTGGGCCCCTCACCTTCATTATCCCGTTCCAGTTGTCCCCTGTCGAGACGCGGAACAGGGTGAGGAAGGCCATCCCGAAGTTGCGGAACGTGGCGTGCCGGCCCAGCCCCTCGCAGGGGTGTGTGTCATCGCACTCTGCGGGACAAAGCGCGGCAGTGAGACCCCGCTCGCCTGGTGCCCACCCGCTGCCGCCGGCACGGGGCAGGGCAGCACTCACCCAGGTCGCCAAAGAGCTCCACTCCAAGAGCTGCAAATATGAAAAACAACAACATGAAGAGAAGACCCAGATTCCCCACCTGGAAAGAGAAAAAGAAACGGGGCGGGGGGGGGGAAAAAAACACAAAAAAAGAACATTCATTGATTTTTTTGTTCCAGACCTGTTTCTTGCTGTATTCTTTAATCCAAAACTTAAACTGCTTCAGGGGGAAAATGACCTCAATGTGAGGACTGTATCTCAGACTGTGCTTCGGAAGGGAAATGTGATTATCTAATGACAGCAGAGATAAAATGATTAGCATTCCTCCGCAACAAGACATCAGCCGTGGGCCGGAGGAGGTGCGGTGCGGTGGCAGGGGGTTACCTGGGGCAGCGCTTGCATCACGGTGTCCAGCAGAGCTCTCATCCCTACAGCCATCTTCAGCAGCTTCAGCACTGCAGAAAACACGGTGGTGATATGGTAACGGCAGCATTAGTACGGAAGCGCAAACCCCGTCCCTCTCACAGGAGCAATGGGTTGTAGGAGGAGACACGTGAAATGATGGCAAGTGTTCTCCGTTAGCCACTACGGCTCCTGCCCTTTGACACCGCTCCTGGTTGCTTGGATACTGCTGAAATCCTGTGCCTTGCAGCATCACCTACACTGAGAGCCAGGGAAAGCACCGCCCTTCTGCCCGGCGTTCCTCTCCGCTCTCACTGAGATGACACTGGCACCCATCGGGAGCACAGGGCCACAATGCTGGCTCCAGCTAGCGAGCCAAATGAAGAGGTTAAGAGCAAAAAGCAAGTTCCCTTCCAATTCTGCATTAAAGGTAGCGGTCAGGAGGAGCGGTGTCCCTCGGTGCCTCTCACACCGCTGTGCACACTGGGTTTGTTCCCAGCGGGTTTTGAATCCAACAAAAGAGGTGACAGAGAACATCATTCCCCTGCCTCACCGCTGCTGGGCCCCCCCTTTCTTCCCCTGCGCTGCAAGCAGCTGTTTCCCAGCTCTGGGGCCACTTTCCCACTTCCATAGGCTGCCCACTTGCGAACGTGATTCACTGAGGATCTGATTTGCACATCTCCTCCAGGAGGCTGCATACCCAGTTGGAAAGAGTATATATTTTTAATTCTGAAAGGGATCCAATACACAGGAAAAACACTTTTTCCCCCCGCCCATTGAGACACAGCGGCATTTCATTTCTACCCCAGTCCCCTTTTGGCTTAGAAGAGGGCTGCAATCTAGCAATTACACCTCAGAGCACAACGCTGCCCTGCAGGGGAGCCTGGCAGTGCTTTATTAAGATCCTGAGCACTCACATTTTGCATCTCTGTCATTTGGACCCACGAGGTCCCTGCTGGGAAAGCTCCAGCCCTAAAGGAGCTGGCTTCCCGGCCCAGTACGAGTCGTTGCAGTGCAGAAGGACAGATGGATGCACGGTGACGAGGCAAGTTTTGTCACAATGTGGAGAGATGTAAAGTCCCACGGGAAATTAAATTTATTAGATGCTTGTTTTTTAAAGCCAATGCACTCAGGCTCGTGTTCTGTAATCCCCGTTAGAGACAACTTTGATTTGACTGGCATCATTTCCCAGGTACATCTCCAGCAGTTACAACTGCAGCTATTTGTCTTTTAGTTCTAAGCTCTCAGCCTTCAAGTTCTCTTAAGATAGAAACACATGGTCAATTGGCTCAGCTCTTTGGCTCCTCGCAAGTATTTTCCTCCATTGTTCTTTTATTTGTTTACAGACTGCTGATGCCAGAGCTATGCACACTGTGACGAGGACGTGCCCCAGCACTGTTTCCCAACACTTAACTCTCTCCTGGAGGGGACCCTGCACCTCAACACAAGCCGATTCTGCTTAATTTGTCTCACCTCGAGCAATCCTGAGAACCCTCATGATTCGGATAATAGTGGGGTTAATTGGTAGCGAAGCGTTCACCTCAATCTCTTCCAAAGTGATACCCATGATAGACAGCAGCACAATTGCCAGATCTAATTGGTTCCATCTGGAGACAACACAAAATGAAGTTTAACGTCTACTAAGAAGCTGGCAACAGGAGGCAGCTTGTTTCACACGAATTCCAGGCATTTCAATGGTTCTCACACTCAAACGAATCTGCAGCATTTTTCTGAGGGTACTATACAAAAGCAGTTACGTTATGAAATCATTGTAACTAACACAGCTTGTTATAAAATCAACCAACAGCCAACGAAGCTCTCAGCTGAAGGGAATTAGAAACAAAGCAGTTCTGCACCCAGGGGCTGTGGAGCTCAGGGGCGATGCTGTGGCTGCTGGCAGCCCCGGGCAGAGCCAGGCGCAGGGGCTCACTGCAGGCTTGCTCAGGAGGAGCTGGACCCTGCAGCCAGTCCTCATAACAAGACCCACTGTGGGCATAAAATAAGCCCTGAGGGGTAGAAGAGGGGAAATTTAGAGAAAGATGCCATTTTGTGCTCTGCCCAGCATCTACGTGAGAAGAGGTCCTTTTCCTCTTTGGTTTCTGCTCAGGATTGGATTTTCTCTCTCGGGCCAAACTGTTTCGATTCACCCAGCCCTGCCGGTTCTGCGGGCACACGGGGGTTTCAGGAGGAGTCCTGCTGCCCGGCAGTGCCTTGCTCTCAGTTTTCCCCCCGACACGGGTGCACATCTCACTCCTCCTCACGCACGCTCCTTTATCCTCACCCAGCCCAGTTCCAACCCGCCACACCAAAAAGCATTCCCACGTGTTACACTGCTAATGCCAGGAGGGTCACTGGCCTCTAGAGCCCCGACCTTGGCAGCCATCTCCTGCAGCCCCCCAGGCAGCCAAGCTGCAGCCTGCGTTACCTGTCTTGGAAGAAGCGACGGAACCCGAAGGCAATGAGCTTGGAAACAGACTCCAGGACAAAGATAACGGTGAAGATGTAATTGCAAATCTTCAGGGCTTCATCGAGAACCTGTGGTGTGGGCAGAGCGCTGAGGTTGGGTGCCAGCCCTGTGCTGGCAGGCCTGCCCTCATCGTGTTCCACCAGAGCTACACAACCCCTACCAGGACGAAAGGCTCCAGCCGCGGCCTCAGCAGGAGGACAAATGTCACACTAAGATCTTCTGCTCCAACCGCCAACCCATCCCCACCTTGCCACTAAACCTAGGCTCCCAGTGCCACATCCACCCTTCCCATGAACATCTCCGGCACCAGCATGCCAAGAAATCATCTGGGTGGGTACAACATGCTGCACGGCACACTCGGCCCCTGAAATATCTGCAGGACCCTCACACCCACTGCCAAACCAGAGCGGTTCCGGGGCCCCAGTTCAGCCCTCAGTGCTGTCATCCCACAGCACACCAACCTTGGGCTTATTACGCAGATGCTGCATACCAGAGGCTTAGAGACAAAATGTTATTTTCCTAAAGAAAATTAAAAACAAAAGCCTGCCCAGCATTGTTGTAACACAAGAGAAAACACAGCAGCAAAAGGGCTGCAGTAAGATGCACACCCTCATGCGACTCCAGCACAGGCTCCACAGCCAGCAGCCTTCCTCATCGCCAAGTGATGGAACCACACAGGAGCTGTCGGGGGTGTTTGAAGGTGACCCGAACTGAAGAAATGACTTGGGCTTGTGCCTTCCCACTTTTTGGCTCCTTTATGTTAGGCTGGAGGATATTTTCCCTCTTTCTTTAACATCTTTATTTTATTTTATTTTTACATTAAGTATTCAAACCCCGTGTTGTTTTAGAGAATATTTCCTCCTGTTGTGTGCTGTATTTATTCATTCTGAAAGTAGCTAATAAAAATAAGTACAAGTTATATGGCAAAAGCACCTATTTCCATCTCATTCTTACGCACAAGAGGCTTGACAGCCCAGGACACGCTGTTTTTATTTCCAGAATACGACCAAAACCCAGGAACTGAGCACACTAATACATTAAAATGTATTTTAAGGACCAGCATAGAACCCAGTGCCAGTGAAAATTAAGCCCTAGGGGACTTTGGGGATTTGGGAGAAACTTTGCAAAGCTGAAAGATTTCACAACTGCAGCTTTTTTTCCCCTTTTTCCCTCTTTTTACTTTTTTTGTGAGAACCATGAGTCAAAAGGAAGGTTTTAATAACGATCCTTCGTAGCTAACGGCACAAACATGCTCCCACCCCGGCCTTCAGAGCAGTCACCTTGCGGTTAGCTAGAGGGGAGAGGTGCAACAGGCTCCAGGTACTGATAGCCACGGCCTGAGCTGGAAGCCAGGCGTAGGACAGAAACCCTCAGCAGTGCCAGGGGATGGGCATGAACAGGGGCCCCCAGATCAAACAGCAGAAGTGGCCTTAACCCTGCCCACCAGCCACACCGCGCTGCGGCAGTGCCCTGACCTTCGGCTGCTGGTAGTGCTCCATGGCCATGGTGATCACGTTGAGGCCGATGACGCCCGTGATGAACAAATCCAGGTAATGGCTGGTGCACATCTGGTGGATCAGGAAGCGGAAGCGGGAGTAATCCGAGTAGTAGGGCTTGCACTGAGCTTCTGCAGCGGGAGGAGGAGAGCGGAGAGGCACGTCAGGTCACTGCCCTGTGTCTCGCTGCAGGCAACGCACCCGCACTTTCCAGACTCCAAAGATGCCAGATTCTAGACCGATCACAGCAACATGCTGTCACCTTCTTCCCCTCCCTCCCTCTTTGCTGCCATGTTACCACCTTTAATACACAGCAGGGCTCCCGCCATCTTACATCCATTAAACGTCCTGAGCGGGACATGCGCTATACTCAGCCTTATGGCATCAGGGATGAGGTGAGCGGGGATCATTGCGCTGAGGAGCGCTTTCACCACTGGGAAATTTCAATTAAGTTTAAATTAAGCTGACAATTTTTGTTGCTGCTGAGCTTAGAAAGTCCCCGAAGCATCCAAAAGCCCAATTAGCGGTCAGATGTTGGGGACAGATTTTAGTACCAATGGCTTAGAAATAAAGGGCATTCAGTTAGCGGTGGGCTTTGAAAGAGAAATAATTTGGTCCTATTACGTTCTTTGCAATAAACTGTGGAGAGAACAAAATTCAACACTTTTGCTGTCAGAGCCATGAAAAATGGTCCATAAAAATACCAAGGAGAACTGATCAGTTAGCCTCAGCGATTAGAAAATAACGATCCTCCATTTATACAAGATTATCAAAGCACGGATTTCGCTGCTCAACTCATTCCCAGGTCGGGCTGCCTCAGAACGACACGTGCTCTTTAGACCCCGAATGTTCCTGCAGATAAACTCATTTACTCACCTAATCTCTAATGAGGAAATGCCAAGGCTGAGTATATAATTCAGTACGATTTTCAAGGAGGCATTATAATGCAGATTGAAGTGGAAAGGACTGTCTTGAATGTGTCAGAGCGTAATATTACTCTACTAATTAGATGATCAACTGGTTATGAAAATCGTCGAGCTGTAGGAATTACAGGGCTTGATATTTTCTGCAAATGTACAGCTTGATGCATTACTCCAAGCAGAACGCTGGGCAGAACGGAGCCGTGAAGCCCGCGTTTCAGCTGCCCTCAGGGAAGACTAATTTTAGAAGATTAAGTTTTGCCTGGAAATAGAATTCACTTTGTCAATAGTCAGTGGCATTGCAATCAAAACCATAGACTTAATGGCTTTGTGCACTCCCTGCTTCACAACAGGATCCTGAAAATCAGAGAAGTTTTGGTTTTTCCATGGAGACAGGCTTTTCCCCTGCAGCCTGGGCACCAGAGAGACAAACCAGTGAGAAGTTTTATTCTGTAGGGGTTTGGAATGCCCGCAGTTTGGCCTCAGTGTAGTCACATTAAAGGCAATGTTAATATTCACTTTCTGATCTGCAGTGTGCTCTAGGTGATCTGTGCTGGAGTGCTAAAGCACGATACGGATGGAGAGGTCTGCACGATGAATTTCCACGCTGAATCAATTGAGTGCTTATAAGAAAGCAGACCGGTAGCTGCTGACTCACTCATAAGACTATGTCAGATATCTCGGAATCTGCATAAATCTCCATAAAGTCAAGATATCTCGATCACATTATGCTAAATTATGAGTAGCAAATTAACTAAAATGTTTGAATACAATTAAGTCAGGAACGGGACCTATTTTTATGAACCAGCTTATCATCTCAGTAAGAAACACCATCGTAATTGGATCACTTACTTCTCTACATTTATGTATAATTCACATTCAAAAAGAAAAATGTCAGTGTTTCTGCCTTTTCTTGCAGCGGATTTACCTATGAATAATTACACTGGAATTCATATTTTTTTAGCTTAGATTGACAGGTAATTCCAAATCCTACAGAATAGCACCGACACCGTTAGAACAGAGAGAGGATTTAGAGAGAGGCTGTAAAACGTCTCCTGTGCAGGGATCTGCACGCAGACGAGCTGCTGCGTGACCTTATAAGCAGGGTTGCTAATTGCACCCCTATCTCCCCCCTCCCCGCAGCACCAATGCCCTTTCTTGCCTTTCCTGGCACATCCTCAGGGTTCCCATAGCCAAACATCTCCAGATGCCGCCTTAGAAAACGGCTGTTGGTAAACGCTTTGTCCTTCACCATTAACTTTGCAATGAGGGGATTTGTCAACCCTGCTTATAAATCACACCAGCACTCGTTGCACCGTGCTCCGCATGCTGGCCATGCAAATCAGTGCAGTCCCAAAATCACCTGGCGACGAATCAACCGCGCAGCGCCAGCATGCTGCCCGAGCGCCCGGACACACAGCACTGTGCCTAGGGAGGCAGGGAGCTTCTGAACGCACCGACTGCTTTTCTGCTATTGCGTAAGCACCACTCATTTAGGACCAGTGCATTTCTGCACATCACTTGGGTGTTACTCGCGTGTAATTATCCAGGTGCAAAGCCCCTGCCCCCTATTGCACAGTGTTCTTTGTAATTATTGCAGTAAAGTTCTAAACAATACCAACATCTTGGGAAATACAGACATCTGTTAAACTCCAGGTGGTGAACTTCACAACTAACACAACACCACATTACTGTACTGTTACAATACACTGTGTCAAGAACAACAAGAGCTCTGGGTTAGTCTCGGTTATCACTGAAAGGTTAACTGGCTTCCCGGCACACATGGTGTTAAAGAAACGAGGAGAGCAAACGAACAAAAGAAAGAAGAATTGGCAGAATGAGAATGGGAGAAAATGGGAAAATACAGCAAAAGCCCACTACGAAACATCAGGCTGGTAAACAGGATGTAAATCAAGCTGCTTCACCGTGGCGGCCAGCCAGGAGCGGGGGCGAGGGAGCTGTCTCCGATGGAGATGCAGCTCCGCTGGGTGCAACCGGCTCAGGCCTTGGGTCCCAAGCAATTTCCTCCTAGGCCAGGCGGGAAGTTGATTTGGCAGAGGGACACGGTGGTCCGGAGAGCCCTCCTGCTTCTGCCCACCCTGGAGATGGGCTCTGCAGGGCTGCAGCAGTCAGGTTCACGCCTGGCACAGCAGCACTGGCCTTCAGCTTATCATTATTACGAGCCCTGCGCCCTGGTTGTTTCCCAAGTGGACTTTCCCTGCTCCTTCCTTGCACCACCCCATGGGATGGGGAGCGCGGGCGATGCCTGCTGAGGGCCGGGAGCAGGAGCTGCAGCTCGCTTCCTGGTGCACGCCAGCATCTCGCTGCGCTCTGCCCTCAGCTCCCCTCCAACAAGCCCATTGCCAAAGGAAATGCTACTGAGGAGCCCTCTGCACCCCGACCTGCTCTGCCCCCAGCAGGAGGTGGTACGCAGAAGGGCCCGGGGGACAGTCCCTGCAGATGCTGGGCAGAGAGAACAGCCCCATAACTGCGGTCCCTCGGTGGCTGCAGGACAGCTCGTGTCACCGCTGGCACAGTGCTGCCTCCCAATATCGCCCTGTCAAGAGAGAAATTGCCGCTTTCCCCAAAGTGCCTTTGCAGCCGGAGCTGCGTGGGCACAGGAAATTGGAATTCACGAGAGGGGGACAATTCCATTACAGTCTCCTCTGGCTTTTTCCTTCTTCTGTAATAAGGGAATTAACTCCTTTGCAGGTCTGGGTATATCTGGAGGACGGCAGCAAGCCGTGAGCAATGAGCCCGTGACGCAGCTGGATTTACAAACTGTATCAGGAATATTATTAGGTTAAAAAGTAGTTTGCGCTGAAGGAACTTTTTGCTTTTCTTTTTTAAACAGAGCATTCTACTTGGCTTTTATTGTACTGAATGGATTTATATTTAAAAAAAAAAAAGAGAAATAAAAAGCGAAACGGAAAATAAATTATTTGCACTGTGAAGTTTCCAGTTGTGACAGAATGTAGACTCATGAAAAAAGGAAAAGGAAAAATCTAAGACTGTAATATCTCACTAAGCACCAGGCAGCGGCACGCACACCGCTCCCATCCCCTCTGCACACCAAGAGGAAGGCAGCCCCTGGTGACCTCGCTGCGTGGGTCCGGGGCTCACAGCTGCAAGCATCCCCCTGAGCCGAGGGAGGGCCAGCCCCCCCCCCACAGTCTGCTGGGCATGTTCTCTGAGATGAAACCCAATGGAAAGGCAACGAAAGGCAACACAAAGCACAGCGCGAGTCCGCATGGGAGAATGGAGGGGACTGGAATGAGTTCAAAGCCTTAAAAAGAAAAGAAAACAACGTAAACCAGGCTTGGTGCAACTCTGCACCACCAGAAGAGGCGTCACGACCCAACAACCAACGAGCGCAGCCCCCAGCCCGGCGGGACCCGGCGCCGAGCGAGGTGCCAGCGGCCACAGGAAAGACAGGGCCTGCTGCGGAGAGAGAGAACGAAGGCAAAGAAATAAAAACAGCAGGAATGGCAGCGGGGAGGAGGCTCGGGATCGGTTAAAGCTGTCGTGCTAACTTCCACCGCAGCCCCGGAACTGAGCCGGCCTTTGCACTCGAAGCTGGCGGCCCTCACCTTGCCGCTGTTACTGAATCAGCAACGCGTGGCGGATGGATGCAGCTCTGCAGTGCGAGATTTCTCACAGGTGAGAGTTTTAACGGCACAGTTTCCCCAGCGTATTCTTTCTGCTGAAAATTATAGCTGTATTTGTTTCTACGTTGACACCTCTTTAATTATTCGGGCTAATATTCGTGAGCTATGAATTAAACAAAACGCTTTCCTGATCAAAGCTGCTTCTGAAAATAAAAGGGGCAGGCTGACGCCAGCGCGGCGGGCCAGGTGGGCACGGCCTGAGTCCTGCAGAGGGCACACGGCAGCGCCTGTGTTCCTTTTGACGTGGGGACGCCCCATGGGTGGAGCAGCTCAATCAGAGTCAGCAGTTCACAGGTTTGGTAGAACTACAGATAATTCCCACGTCACAGAATCATGGAGCGGCATGGGTTGGAAGGGACCTTAAAGATCATCTCTTTCCAGCCGTGCTGGAGGTCGGCGTGGGGCTGATCCTGGATCTTATCCTGCTGAGTGCTGTGCCTCCCTGCATGGAGCAAGGGTGGAGAAAGAATGAAATAATCTCCCTAAGTGGGCCTGCCTGCCTTCCAGAGACACCCTGCAAATCGCTCAGACTCCTCAGTCTGTGGCTGCAAAGCCAGAGTAAACAAATCAAGGATCCCTTTCATAGCCCAGCCATTATTCTCTGAAATGAAACAAAACAAACAAACAAACAAAAAACCCACAAAGAAAAGCCATGAGAAGCCTGACAGTGCCTTAACGAAAACCAGCAAAAAAATAAAATGACTGAAAAACATAAGATGACCAAGGGATAAATGAAGGATTTGCAAGTGTCAGTCCTGAGCCAGGTCAGCGGACCTGCAGCCAGAACGAGACGCGTGTGCCACGAGGGAAGCGCCCGAGCCTTGCACCACACACAGGGTTTAGTGGGATGCCTCACAGCAGCGTGGCCAGCCGTTAGTTACACAGCACTGCCATTCACGTGGGACGAAACGCGACAGCTTCCCAGTACCTTGCACTGCACTGGCTGTGCTCTCCATGAACACATCATCCAGCATTAGATCTAAAAGAACGAAACGGCATTAATCATCCGGCAGGACACGCGGCAAGGCTTCCCTTCCCCGACAGAGGCTCCTATGGCTCTCCATTGCCTCCAGTGAGCATCTCCTGGCGGATCCTCTCCTTGCATCTCATGGAGGGTGGGCCCAGGTACTGGGGCTCAGCGGGTAAAACAAAGGGCTCTTGTGCTTTTCTCATGGTGGAAGCCCAAGAGATCCCCGAGAATGCCCTGGCTTGGTGATGAGGAGGAGGAGGCAGTCCTGAAGGACAGACCGGGTACCTGAGGTAGGGCACACATCCTGCTGGGCCAGCGCCTGGCAGCAGCCACTGCATTGCCTACACCTCACCAAACCGGGGTCCCACACACTTCTCTGCTTTGCAGATGTCAGACTGGGGAACTGCGTTTGAAAAGTCTATGAAGAAAAACAACTGTTAGATGTCTACATCGGGCCGCATGAAAAACAGACATCTGTGGGTGGGTTTGGGCTCTGGGGGACGCTCGGGACGCCCAGCCCGAAGGAGCCCCATGCAGTTGTTGTACAACCCTAACTTGGCATCGCCTGCGAACTCCTGCCGTGCAGGATGGCACTCAGCAGTGGCATCCGTCAGCTCCAAGGCCAAAGCCGGACACGGTCGATTAAAGACAACGTTTTGCTGAACATGAATAGGGAAAACTGTTCCGAAGAGATTTGGAGGGCTTCAGACTTTGCTCTTCAAAGGTTTTTATGGCAATTGAATTCTCAGCAATATTTGATTCTCAATAAAGCAGCTGTTTATTGCCTCTTTAATTAGACATTTCATAGGACTGAATGAATAACTGTATCTCCAAGGATGGTTTGTGATTCCTTCCTGCTGGGAAACTGCCCAGACTTACGTCTTTTCTCTATCTAGTTCCTCAAGCATTATAAATAAGGTCAACAATAATAACTAAACATCTATTGTTCTTCTATGCCTGCCTTCCAAAACTGTGACTTTAAATAGGGATCTTTCTATTCGGTGTTTAAAAGCATTTTCTACACCACCAGCCTGAAACTGTGTTTGGGAAATTGGGCTGTCCAAAAGAGGTTCCCAGGCAACACCAGCTCCCTCCACCTGTGCCTCACTTAACTGAGGGCAGCCTGAAGTGTTTGTAGGGAAAGGCGACGGCAGATAACCAGTTCCAAATTACTCAAAAAAGGGTGATGGTCACCATCCACTTAAAGAAGGAAAAATTTGCTTACCCATCCCAACAACCAGGGCTCACTGAATACTCCAAAATGAGGGAACTCCAGGTAGAGAGGCTTTCCTGGTGGCAGCCAGCCCTTCAGTGAGTCTCAGGGAGGGGTGGAACCTTCTGGTCACGCAGGTCAATTGCTTTCAGCTGTGCTCCCAGGGCTGGCTGCGTCCCCTCACCAGGAGCTCAGTGGTTGGGTCAGACCGTGACTCAGCAATCCCCATGCAGTGCTCTCCATCACTCCCAGGGGAAGCCTCCATCTTCCCACTGAGCACCAAGGGAGCCAGGCTCTTGGCATAACACAAACTTTGATGCCCAGAGGCTGGTGTGATAATGCAATCGGTTACAAAACCTGGGAAGGGAATGGGACCTAAAGACCAGGCACAGTGCTGTGTGAGTGCTGAACGGAGGGAGGCTGAGACAGGCTTGCATGACGTGGCTGCGCAATTAGGCCTGCCACAGCTATTAAACGCCTCTTAGGTTATTCAAAAAAAGGAAACAGACTGAATATTACCAGCTTTCAGAACAAGTGCTTGATCAGACAGTCTCTTAAACAGTACTGAAGTCTGTCAAAGATAGAGAAGAGGTGTGAAAGGGGATGCAGAGAGAAGCAGGCAGACAGACCAGGGGGAGAGTGAGGCCGTGGACACAAAGGGGGAAGGAGAACATTTGGGCAGAGGAGACCACGTGAGAAGAACACATCTGACCTTGGCCCCTGGCTGACTTATTCCTTAATTTTTCAACCGAAATAAAATAAATAAAGAAAACAGCACCCAAAGACAAAGATAGAAGACCCCTGACGGAGCAGAGGCTGAGCACCTTTCCCTTTTGAAGCCTCCTCTAGGAGGTCAGCAAGCGTGCGCACAGAGCTCGGGGCTTGGTTCCATTTGCATCGCTTTGTGCCAACTTAGTTACTCTCCTCCACCGCTTTTGTTTTTTGTTTTCTAATCTGTATTTCTCAAGCAAACACATTGATATGTTTCTCTAAGGGGTTTTTAAGCATTACTAGAATGAGATGTCTCCATTATTTTATTACACTCTTGAATAGCAGTGGTGCTACCGTGCCAATAAATAATCCTGCTTGATAAATGGGACAGGTGGCATCACTGTGGCATTACAAGGCTGTAATAAACCAAATAGTGAATCCAGTTATCAGCAACAGTGCTCATGACTCGGAAGATTGACGGTGCCATCCGGCACTGCTGATCTTTGCAGTTGTCACTATTTGTGTAACACTGAGCTCTGCCATCCAAGAAGCTCCAGGTCTGGTTATCAATATTTTTTACATTTAAATAACCTCCAATGGGAAGGTCGTTGCAAATCACGCAGTGATTAAAAAGGCTTCCATGTCTCCTTGCTCAGCCTAAAATCACACTATTTCCTTCATGCAAATTTCATAGCTGGACATGCTTTTAGGAGAAGAATGATCACCAGACGCGAGGCGGGGAGGGGAGGGAGAGGGGATTGCGTGGAAGGTCAAGCAGGACTCAGAAAGATGTGGAAAGACTACCGACCAGCCATCTGTTTCTCCTTACTCCTTCTCTTTTTCTCCAGCCGGCGAAGCCTCTTCTCCTCGCGCCTCTTGGCTTCTTCCTCCTCCTGGTGCTGCCGACACTTGTGGAAGTTCTCCACCACGACCCCCACGAACATGTTGAGGACGAAGAAGGCCACGATGAGCAGGAAGGAGATGAAGTAGAGGAGCATCCACGGGTTGTAGTTCATGACTGGCTGCAAAGGGGAAGGAAAGCAAATGTCAACGAAACTTCAAAAAAAGGGAGCAAATGGTTACAGCTGCTATGTCCACTGTCTCGAGAGTGGGTGCTCCTCTGAGGTAGCACAGTGCACTCTGCTCCCCATGACAACCAGAGCAGCCTGAGATTGCTCAGCAGAACAGTCCCAAACCACAAAGCATGCTGAGAACCACGTCTGATCTACCAGCAGCGTCCCTTGCAGCTATCGTCGCCCTCGCTGGAAACCCATACCCACACGGAGCAATCCTTTACTCCTGAAACGCCCAAATTGCTCTAGAATTCCAACTCCACCCTTCAGTAGTGCAGTTCTTCTGCTGTGGCCTTGCTACAACAACAGCGTGGCAAAATCTGTAGGGAAAAGGCTGGCTTCAAACCCAGGGCTCCTGGCTGTGCCTCCCTCCAGGCCCACTGCCCCTCTTTGTTCTGGCCGCCTTTGCTGGCTCCTTCCTTGCAGCTCCGCAGCAGCACGTACCTGCTGGTCAACTCCCACTGCATCCAGGCCGTCGTACATGATATCCACCCAGCCGTCCTTGGAGGCCAGAACAAAGAGAGACATCAGGGCCTGGAAAAACACAGAGGAGAGTTGCAAGGAGTCGCAGCGGAGATTTTTCACTTGTAACACTCTACTCCTCTTTGCCCTTTCCTGTCTGGAGATCGTCATTACCTGGCTGATAATGGGGCACATTGATGCCCAGGGTTTCTCCTGGCAGCAAAAACCCATCAGTGTCAGAACATGGTTCAGCAATGAGCGCTAATTCAGAAACCACAAAGCTGAACACAAAGCAGCTTCGTTTCCACCCTCCAGGTCTCTACTGCTCCCTGCTAATTAGTCCTTGCCGTGCGGCTAAAATAAGGCAGTGTTGCAGAGATGGTTGAAAGTGTCCGGCCCTATTAGACAAGCTCTTCTGCAAGATATATTTGGTTTGTTATGTAGCAGTGAAGCAATTAAGTACTCCACAAAGCCACATGTGCTTGTTCTGTTCTGAAAAGAAGTGTGTGGCTGCTTGGAAACACCACCTTTGGGATTCACAGAGACAGAACGCTGTGTATGTGAACTGAATATTTACTGTGACTGGCAGTGCCCTGTAAGAAAATCCCATGGGATAATAATGCACAGGTTTCAAGTCAAGGAGGTAAAGGAGCAAAGAAGCAGATTACCGTGCTATTAATACCTGGCCGAGATTATCAAAATTATACTTGTGCCGGACCCATTTGTAGCTTGCTTCTGCACAATCCGATTTATTTGTGATGTTTCTGGTGTCCTCCCCCTGGCAGATAAAAAACTTGCCTTTGAAAAGCTGCAAAACACACAAAGAGGAGAGGAAAGGTAATGGCTCAGAGCACAGGATTTCTCTGCAGAGGATGGATATTTCTCACAGGGAATTCTGCACAGCCCGTGCAGACCAGATGGGCTGAGGAAAATAGCCATGTTCATGTGGGTTATTGACCGAGCAGCCTGCCTGATCTGTACCTAATGAGCAAATGCATCATTTCACACCGTTCTGGGCACCCACGCAGTGCATTACGTGCTCCGGTTCAACGCCCTGAGAGCTGCCTGCAGCCCCTCGCTGCCGGGCTCGTCGCTGGGGCACGCGGGGTGGCTCTGTGACCCAGGTAACGATGCTGGCCTTGGCGTCACTGGGCAATGCGATGTGACGGGGCCGTGCCAGCCGAGCGCGGGTGGCACTGGGAGGCACGGCCGTGAGCTCTGCTTCTGGCAGGTCAGGAGGGGACACGCTGGAGGGAAGCCGACTTGCTGCAGCCGGGCCCTGCTGCGTGCTGTGCTGGCAGCGCTCCGTCTCGGGTCTGAATGCTGTTCTCCAGCCACTGCTGGGCTCTGAAAATATTCCTTGTGCGAGGCGTCAGGCTGGTGCTGGGCACCTGATCCTGACCTTGCTTCCTTTGGTGTAAGCCAGGAGAGATGCAGCTCCTGGGAAGCAAACTTCTGATTTACAAACGGCCTGATTCATCAGCCTCCCTGCATTTAACTCCAGGCAGTGGCAGGGGACGAGGACTGCTTCAGACAGCGTGATTGATGGCGGTGGAGCGGAGGGGCTCACAGCCTGCCAGGCAGCCAGGGTTATTTGCTGACTCAAGCTACTGTTCCAGGGAGAACTGGCAACCTGCTCCTTAAAACACCACCTGGGTATACAGAGACATGATGCTGATGGGTTTTGATCTGCTGTTGTAGACAAATATCAGTAGAAATAATAGCGAACAAGATAAACCCACGCATTGCTCCATGGGTTTCCTTCAGGAATCCACAGCAGCAGAAGGATGTTCTCTGGGCACGCAAAGTTAATCACCATCCAACGCAACCATAAAACTCCTGAACGTAAGAAAAGTATTCCCTGATCTTTCCGTGGAGAAACACTATCATGTGTAAGGCAGACAAGGGAGATATAGCTTGCACAGATCAGAAAGTTTTAATTAAGCAGGAAAGTAAACAACTATTTTAATATATTGTCTATAAATACAATTTCTCCTGGTGCCGGACCGTAATGCCCGTCAGGTGGGAGCAGTAACACAGCTACGAGCTGGGTTTGGAAATGCAAAGCCCGGTTTGTAAGGACACTGATTGCTGGTGGTGTGTCAGCCGGAGCTGCAGCTTCCAGCACTGCCAGAAGGGGAGGGCTGGGGCCTGGGGTGTGCTTATCTGCCTGCCTCGTGGGCCTGATTAATCACCACCTACACGTGGACGAGCACCACAACAGAAGCAGCCTGGCTCTGGAAGCTCCCAAGTCTGGATTTTCACTGCATAAAAACTCTACCAGCTGTACTTTGATCTCCTTTACATGGGAAAGCCAACAGTAACTTTAAGGGATCATCTTTTTATAGAAGCAGTTATGGCCCTCATCTTACACCTAATTACACATCAACGTTAACCAAGAATTTTGCTTCCTGAATACAAGATCAGCCTTGCTCATATCTAGCCCTGAAGCACATCAATAGTCCCAACAATTTAACATAAGACAGCAAGTCACTGGGGGAAGCAATCACAATTAGTAGGGAGGAAATTCAAAGGGCGTCCTGCGAGTTCTGCTGGCTGGCATAAATTTCCCCGTGTCTGAGTTTTACACCGCTTTACAGGATGTGCTTAGGTTTATGAACCGCTCCAGTGTAACGGATGGGGGTGGCTGCGCAGTGACACCAAGCCAATCTAGCTGCTGATGGTTATGGATGGCACGATTCCCTCCTCTGTTTATTTTCAATGCCGTATTTATTATTTATACAGTATATTAGTACAAAATATTATATAAGACGCTTTTCTGAAACAAAGCAAAGCAGAGCTGCTTCCCAAAGCTGGCTGCGACAGGCCAGGTAAACTTCAGAGGGAAATAAGTGTTATGTCAGAATATTTATATGAAACAATCTCTTCTTCTCAGGTAATGGGAAACCAATTAAATTGGAAACTCTGCCACTTTTTCCCCTGGGTTCCTGCATTGCTGGGACTGAGGATATTGCTAGCAGTGCCAGCAGGAATCAGGCTTGGAAATCTCTATTTCTGCAAGTTTTCAGTTGTACAAACTGTTGGAATCTGAATAAATCTCCAGGTCAAGGTCTCTCTGGAGTTTACACACCAGCGATTTCAGCCTTGAAAGCCTCTATTTCCCTATTGCTCTAAGCCTAGAAGGAAGGTGGAGGGGAGATGTCCCCATGTTATCTCACAGACTGAACAGGAATGGGAATTAAGTTTCCCTGAGCTGAGGTTTTCTGGCAGTACATGTCATGCTTCAGGCCTCACTCTACTGTGGTGTGGCCAGGGGAAGAAAGAAAGTGGAGAAATAGTTTGGTTTATGTCCTGCTGGAGGCAGAGCAAAAGCCCTTGTGGTGGGGAAGGGATGAAGAAAGCCCATTCTATGCCTCCGAGGGAGTCATCGTGCTGGCTTTCATACCACTGCATGCAATAGGGAAGCTTCAAGAAAGTTCAGCACATCAAGTGACATGCAGCCACGACTGGAACTTCAGAAATAAATGTGTTTTGAGAGCACTAGAAAGGCCACGCTGTCCTGCTGAGGTGGGACCTAGAGCTGCTTAAGCCCTTGGGTCTGAGTCATTCTGGGCCATTAACTACAGCAAAATTACAGATTCAAAACCAATGCACATTTCTTGAGCACAGGCACAGGACCTCGATGGAACCAGGAAGAGACAAACCCGATCCTGCTCCGTGGCTCTGATCACTGCTACTTCAGCTACAGCCAGCGATGCATGCGGCTGCTCGCTGCTGTTAGGCTGCATTCATTATTGAGTTTTTAATGGCTGACCAATAATGGGAATGCTGCTTCTTCCTTGCTGGAAGGAAGAATTCCCCAGGAAGGTTTGGTTTCAGAGGGTGCCCAGTGGTACAGACACCCAGCTGTGAGACCAGCCAGGGCTTGCTACACTTTTTGTCTTGGCGCTGAGGCGTGCAGGGACTCACCTGAACTCCCAGGATCCCAAAGATTATGAAGAAGGCACAGCAGATGACCACGATGTTCCCAATGGGCTTCAGGGATGACATGAGAGTCTCCACCACCAGCTTCAGTCCTTGGGCTCGACTAATGACTCTGAGGGGGAAAGGAAGCACAAAGGCTGCATCAGTCCTGCTCTTGCTCAGTTCTGCCTCCGATGTGGAAAAGACTGCATTAGAGAATTTTTTAGAATGGTAAATAACTCAAAAATCTGGATGGGAGAAGCGGTCCTGGAAGGCTGGCCTCTGTGGTTGTGGGGGGAGAGGGGTCTCTGCCAATGCACACAGCCACGTGTGGAGGAAGAGGAGGAGACCACACGTGAGGAGCCAGGAAGGTCAGCGCAGGAGGAAAGGAAGATACATAGGCTAGCCTCGTATTCTTCCAACTTGGAGCGATGGTTTTATCTAACCCACTGTCTATCCTCAATCCGTTTCCTGATCAGCTTCTTACATTGCCACTCATTATGGCATTTTCCTCTTTCTCTTATTCGGTCCGAAGGGCTCTCTACTTTCCAGCCTGGACCTTCCCTGGGATGCAGTCTCCTGCTTTGCTTCATCCACCAGCACACGCCTGTATGCCTGTAGCACGTCCAGGACTGCAGAGTCCTCCCAGAGTGCATTCCTGGGTAGTTTCAGGCAAAGCTCATTTCCCCGTTTCAGGCTGGAGAAATGCGGCAGCCACTCTTACACAGCTGTCTGCAGACCTGGTGATGAAGCAGGACCTGTGTGTGCCCGCAGATGCCCCTCGGTGCCCCCGCAGGGTCAGCTTTGTGCCCACTGAACAGAAGCGGGGCTGGCATCCAGGGGAACGTCCCCAGCGGGATCACAGGCATCCGTCCTCCTTCCTGCAGCTCCACTCCACCACGTTCTGCACAACGTTCTAGACTACATGGGAAGGTGGGGAAGAATAATGAGCACATCACAACAGAAGCAGGGTAGAACGCATACACAAAAGAGGAGAAACTGCACTATACCCTCGAAGACGATACTACGATGAAAGAACAAGGCTTATGTGCATTGGCTTGTGTGCATCTCTCCGCGCTGGGAAGATGAACGAGGTGCTCAGGCTCACGGCCGTGGAGGTGCGGAGCTGGGGCACTGACAAAGGCGTGCAATGGGGCTGCGCTGCTCCCTCCCGCTGCCAGGCGGAGCTCAGCGCTTCGCTGGCTCTGTACTCTGCTACAGAAGCTTCCAACTCGGGAGATTTGATGATTCTGTGATTCTGAGCCGTGCTTTCCCAAAGCAGAAATAGCTCCTGCAGCGGGAGCGTGAAGGAGGGAGCTGGGGGCTGCTCCCAGCGCTTGGCTCTGACGGGGGCCACAGAAACTTCCCCGCCTGCTTGTTTCTGCCTGCTTCTCTCTTTTGCCACCGAGTCTTCTCACCGCCTCTGCCGTTTGGCCCCAAATGCAGCTGCACCGCCTGGAGCACAGCTTGGAGCTCTGACGGCTGGAGGGAATCCAGCTCCTTCTCCTCTCTCTCCCTTTCTGGTCCCCGGTGCTCCCAGCAGAGGTCCCCACGGACACGTCCCCTGCTCGACGTGCACGGCCCGGCTACGGGGTGGGGGGACCACGGCCGAGCCCCCCGAGCCCCGTCCTGCCCCGCACGCTGCGCAGACGTGTGCAGGCGACGGCTCTTTCAGAGACTGCTGGCATTAAACAGTATCCCGAAAATCTAAAAATTATTTCCTTTTTTTTCTGGTTAAATATTTACTCGACGTGTCAAGGGTAACTCGTCAATTATCTTTTTAAAAAAGGAACAGCTGGTGGGATTTTCATCTGCTCCCTTCCCAGCGACACACAAAAGGCAGATGCTCCTGTTACTCGCTCTGGGTGTCTCTCCCAGGTAGCTCTTGTGGCTCCTCAATTCCAGCACCTCAGATCTGCGGTGTTTCGGGAGATGGGGAGGGGTTGGGTGGCTCAGGGAGCGGGAGACCCCACGCTGAGATGCCCCAGGGGATGCTGTGCACCCCGTGCAGCAGGCAGCTCAAGGCTGAACCTCTCTCCTGGATCCTCAGATGTTCTGAAGATCTTTGCCATCCCTCACACGTTACCCTTGCACTGACCTGAGCGAAATATTACAACTGCAGTATTACAGATGGGAAACTGAGGCGTGGGAGAAGCGCAGGTCGTGTTCTGAGAGGTCTGCAGGCATCTTGCCTCCAGTGATTGCAATAGACATTGGGTATACTGGGATCTTGGCTTAGGTGTTTTGCCCATAGCTATGCAGGGCAGAATGGTCTTCTAAATTGAAGGCCTTTGGCCTAACTACTGGAACATCCTTAAATTTGGGGGAATAAGGGCAAAGTTTAGTCTCCAGAGTCTAAAGTTGATAATTTTCTCCAACAGTTATTAAGAAAACCTATTCTAGAAAATAATAAAGTGATTTCCCTTGTGGTACGCTATTTGGTATCCAGCAGAGATGGAAAGGAGGAGGTTCCTCATCTGGCTCAGCAAAGTCGCGTGGACCGAGAAAAAAGGGCTGAGAAGCTGCAGTGTTTGGCTGCTCTCAGAGTTCTGATCAACCAGGGAATTCCTCAAACAAGAATGCACGCGGGTAAAAGCTGCCACCATTCCAGCTCCGTGCCAGTCCTGTTTCCAGCCCTACAGGGAGGGAAGACTTTGAAAAGATTTTGAAAAATAATAGTTCTTCCTAATGAAAACCTTCAGATCTTGGAGCTGCCTCAAAATGACAGTCTGATCCAACGTCGAGGCAAGTCCATGCAGACTGCTGCTGGCTCTCCTGAGAGTCTGAGAACTCTCAAAGAAGTGCCAATGAAATCCTCAGCATTTCCAGATTATTAGTGTCAGCTGCGATATGTCAACACGCAGCATCCCTGCACCTCACCAATATTGCCTGAGATCCTGCTGACATCAGGCTTGCAAACCCGTATCATCTGATCCACCACTCCTGCAATTTACTGCTGAAGGATCCAGCTGATTCGGAGCCCTCCAGTTATGCCGGTCACCAGCGTAGCATTCAGGACAATTTCAGTTTGCATTAAGCATGTGAAAAATAGGGAACCTGAAGTTAGACCATTTTTCGTTCGGTGAGAAGTAGTGCAAATCCCTCGAGTTCCTCCTGGTTCTGCTGATCTCAGCACTCACAATGCCATCGAACCCCTGGTGTGAGACACTCCAAAACCACTGCCCGCCTCACCCAGCTGGGTCACATCTGCTGCCTTTAAACCTGCTAGCCTGAATAGAGCACTCAGATGGAGAAGGAGCACTTAGATGAAATAGCAGATCAACATTAATGGAGACCTTCCTCCAGAGATCAAAAAAACAAGTAAAATAGCAAAGGTGATAGATGATACGATAGAGAGAGTCTATGAAATGACTATTTGATACTGCAGTGGTATGAAGAGTGAATAATTTATCCATCTGCTTTGAAAGCCAAAGCCCAGGCTCTGTAGACAGTAAAACAGCACTGAAGTCCAACCAGATTAATTCTGAATACAATTTCAGTCTTGATTTCTCTTATATCTTAAGCTACAACACTTGATCCCAACAAGAGCAGGTTGAACGCATTAGGAAGGAATGTTATTGTATAAGCAATCTCTCTACTGGCTGAAACATCAGAGGGTCATGGAAACATCTTTCAATGTCACTCCTTTGTGAATATATTTTTGGAATTTTGGTCATAAAACTGGGCTTGAATCCTCATGGATTTAGTCTGGAAGCTGATAATCAATCATGCAATCAAAAGCCCGTGATTGGCACGCATGGCATCTTCTTTATGCCCGTGCCAATGGCAAAAGCATGTGTGGCTTTGAGTGTTGCATAAAGCAGCAGGGCTGTTTTCACAGGAGAAAATGAGACAGAACAAGGCAGGTCGTTTTAAAGAACTCCTTCCAATTACCAAACAGAAAAGCCAAAGCTAAGGTGATGAGGGCTGTCCCTGCCTTTGAGCTCAGTGTGACAGCTGTGGCTTCTTTCTGATGGTGTCCTCCTTACTGCCCACGGGAAGAGAGGACAGAGGGCAGCCAGGCCCCTGCCCTGGTGCTGAGGGTGAGCAGTCACTTTCCAGGAAAGGAAAACCCATGGCTTGGTCTCCATAGGGGTCTCCACCTCGACACGGGGAGCAGAGCCACGGAGCGCAAAGTGCTGGCTGCCATCACACGTCGGTGCAGCTGCAGACGTGGGTCAGTGACAGCGAGGTCCCTGAGCCCCACGGGCAGTGATGGCAAGGTCTCTGAGCCGTGCAGTGCAGGGACAGGATGGTCCCTGAGCCCCACAGTGCAGGCGGAGTGGGCAGAGCCACACAGGGCAGCCCAGATGTGCAGTGCTGAGGCAGATGGATTTCCACATGCTGAGATTTACGACTTACTGAAAAGCCCCTAGTTTGATGGCTGCTTTTTCATTTCCTACAAATCTAATTACAGGGGAATAGAACTGATTGCGAACATATTTAGAGAAAGGGCTTGTTGCTGTCTTTTTACATTTCCTTTGTAGTATGAAGCCGTATGTTGGCTGAAAACACTCAGACGCTCTCTTGAGAGAACATATCAAATACCAACTGGAATGGAATAGCAAAGGAAGGGTCTAATCCTGCACATGCCCCAGATGGCAGGTCTTCCTCCACCCTGCAGCTGCTCGATGGACTGTCCCCACGACTGCGGACCTCTCATGCACATGAGTGGCAGCAGAGGACTGCATCCTGCAGCTGGAGATGGGAAGCTGATCCTGCTTTTACCCAGAGGCGTCCAGGTTATTCTGTAGGTTATCTTCACGTGGGTCAAAAATCAGCCAGATCAGAAAAGCAGAGCAGATCCTACAACCCAGAAATTGGGCAGAAACTCCCACAGAAACAACAGCTGATGTAGAGATGCTGGGGGACACATAAAGAGAATAAGGTCTGAATCTGAGTCACATAGGAAGTCAACCCAGTCGTATGGCCAGAGATGAACCACACCGCAGCGAGCTCTGTCCAGACAAAGGCAATTAAAGCAGCTCGTGTCCTAGAACCAGTCACAACATCGCCCAGTTTAACGGATTCCCTTCCACAGCTGTTGAGAGTATTTGAAAGATATCTAAGTATGGGCATGGCCATTGTTATTCAGACTTATTATTCACACCAGAGCAGTAAAACAACATCTTCTGTCAGAAGCAGGGTCCTTTTTGTTGTCATAAAAGTGAAAATCCCGACTCAAAGTGAACCTTTTATGAAGGAAGATACGACAAGCACACAGAGATGCCTTGAGCAGGAAGGTTAATAAGCTGCTGCATAACCAGAACAGCAACAACAGTATTAAAGAGGGACCGCACTGAGCACAGAGCAAAACCTTTGTGCTTGGGGTACAGACAGGAGCCATACCTGCTGGCAGGGCTGGTTCTGGTCAGAGGGTGCTGCTGCCAGGGAAATTTTCAGATTAGTGGGGAATGAAGGGGAAAAGATTCCTTGCATTCTAGGTTAAGCAACAGTTCAGTCTCTGTTTCCTTAAAAATGATCTGCCACCTGCTACTAATTTCCTCCTGTGTTACAAAAGCTATTGACTGCCTGAAGGAAGGGGGGAGAAGAAGCTGTTAAGCTGCACTTTACACAGAGCAAATGAGAACACAAATAGCAGGGGATGTGTGTTTTAATGAGCAGAAGAGGCATCGATCAGCTCACTGCTGCACGTGGGGCCGGTCCCAAAGCACTGCAAGAGCCTGGAGCTGCTGAGGGCTCAGCACACCCCTGTCCCTTCCCTTGCACAAATGCTGCACAGTCCCTGTGCTCCGTTAGGTCTCCCTCACCCTCTGCTCACCTTAAGGGCCGCAATGTCCTCAGCAGCCTCAGCACCCTCAGCATCCCCAGGATTTTCGTGCCACTGTCCGACACCATTGAGACGAGGATGTCGATGACGGAGATGAGGACCAGCACCCCATCCAGCACGTTCCAGCTGCTCTTCAGGTAGGCTTTCTCCCCAAAACACAAGCCCAGTGCTACCACCTGCCCGGACAACAAGTTGCAACATATTAAGACTTCTGCATCCGATATGTTTCTCCCAGTTAGCAACCTGCTGAGAATGCATTATTTACAGATACAAGTCTGCGAGTCCATTTGCTTCCCTGTATAGAAGCCTAATTAGACAAATCAGCAAAGTGTTATATTTCAAGGACTGTACAATAACTCTGCAGATGTATCCCACATTGCCCCTTACAGCTGATATATTTTTCAGGCAGCTAAGATGAGCTGCACAGAGGTGTCGGTAACATGTTCAGCTCTGATGTATAAAGTTGGATCGTGTTTTATTTCTATAGATTCCTGGAGTAAAGGTGCAGAGGGGCTGACCCAAGGAACCACTTACAAGCTTTGCAAATGCGGAAACTCGAGGAGCTTTCCAAAGAGCAATTGTTCTGCAGGATCATTACGAATTACACAAGAGAGATTTACAGCAGCGGGTTTCTGAGCCTCCCGCCTCAGACCCAGCACAATGTTTCAATGTGCTCAAGTCTCTGCCTCCTCAGGAAAGCACATAGCTGCTTAGGCTGTGAGGACAATGGGTTGTTGAAGACAATGGGACTTACATGCATGGCTGACGCTAAGCATGTGCTCGAGAGCTTTGCTGAATAGGGGAGGATTGCTGAATTGAAGCGTCCCATAATGGTGTAAATCAAGAGCAACTTCAGTGAAATTGTTTTGATGTAAAACGTGTTCAGGATAAGGCACGTGGAGGGTGCTTGAATGCGGTTCAGATGAAAATATTCACCTCGCTCATGGCTGGTAGACCTAGGGGCTTTGCACATCCACTGCCACAAAATATCACTAATACAATACAGGCACACTTATCCTCTGGCTTCATTTACCTTAACTGTCATCTCAGTCAGGAAGATAACTGTGAAGATGTAGTTAGAGAGCGTTAGGAAGATCCGTTCCTATAGAAGAGAAAACGAGAGACAGCGCTTCACGAGCTGCTCCCTGCCGCGCAGCTCTGCGGGGGGATCCGTGCGGCTGCCCCTGCTCCCGGCTTCTGTGGGAGTCGGCTCTTGGGCTGCTGGCCGGCAAAGAGGGGAAATCCAAATATTTAGACAAATGCCGTCAGCAGCTCTGTGCTGCCTGCAGCCGTGTCAGCAGCGTGGAGAGGGGCAGCAGCTCCGGGCCCTCTGCCCTCAGACCCCGGTGGGCCCCGAAACGACCGCCTGCCCCCAGCACTGCCACCCGCCTCCCCAGCGGGCACGAGGACATCGGCCGCCCTTGGAACCCGCTTGGCAAATCTCTCTCCACCCCTCACCTGCAGACATCACTGCACAGTGCAAATATCACCACGCTCCCAATTCCCCAGTACATGAAGTCAATGTCGGCGTGGCTGCGCTGCAAGGCCAGCGGGGCCCAGGGGAGGCTGCAGCGCGGCTGCCAGGAGCTGTCCCGGCTCCACCGAAGCCAGCAGAGCTCTGGAAGCTGCTGCCAGCTGAGAGCTGCCCCAAAGGGTCGTTCTCCTGCCCGGAGCCATGGGCTGGAGCTGGGCACGGAGCCCAACAGCCACATCTCATCTCCCAGTCCCTGCACTATCCACCAGACCATGCAGTCCCCGCTGCCACTGTGCAGCAATAGCAGCTAGTGATTACGGATGAGACCACAGCCTGGCTCCCTATCTGTAGTTAGCAGAAACCTTTCCTTTTAATGATGGTCATTAAATAAATTACACTTCTCCCTAATCCCTAAGCAATCTCTGATTGCCTGCACTGAGAAATGGACAGCAGAAGGTGGAAGTTGGAAGAAAGTGGTGAGTGCGCCTGTATGCATACAACTGAACCAGACCCAGTTCTGCTAATAGCAATTTGGGATTTATTTCTGCTGCTCCCTACAGAGCAATCCTGTAAGAGAAGCAGATCTCTCGAACGAAACGAGATGCAATTCAAACAGGACAAAAACACCTTGGCAACCCTCTCACTTGCCAGATCATGATTTACTGAAAGTGACTCAGGAACCACAGAGCAGCTTGTTTCCATCCTGGGCCCATAATTAATGAGGTCCTGGACCTGCAGCATGATTGTGCGAGCTGCGATAGGAGCCGTCTCTGCTGGGCACACAAAGGAGTGCTGCGGGGTGGGCAGTGCATAGGGAAGGGCAGGGACCTGCTGGTGGTGCTGGAGATAAAATAACAATAGCGTGGGGGAGAGACGAGGATATTACAGCCCTCCCTGGCGAGCACATGGCTGTGCTGGAGGATAATCTCCACAGCCCATGTCGTGCACTCTGAGATGGGGAGCGCGTGTTGGCTGGCAGCAGCATCCCGTTCCGATTAGCCAGCTGAAACTGGGGCAGGGAATGAGACCTCGTGTGAAGCAGCTAGAAAATCCACAGCTCGGAGAGGCAAAGGACAATTATTGCAACCAACTCAAGCTAAACTAACTCTGGGTTTCCAGATGAGAGCTCTGTCCTCACGAGCAGGGCACGGGCACTGCTCCTCTCTGCTGCACCCACACCATGGCTCAAGCCCAGCTCCAGCCCTGGATGCCACACTTCGGTTTCATTTTGGCTACAGACTGATGCTGCTGATGTTGCTGGGGTGCATCAAGCACAACATTACCAGCCAGGCAAGGGAAGCAACTGTCTGCTCTACACTGCACCGCTGCCGCTCCACCTTGAGCACTGCGTGCAGTTCTGGGTGCCACAGCACAAAAAGGATATAAAACTAGGAGAGAGCATCCGAAGGAGGGCTGCAGAGATTGTGAAGTGTCTAGAGGGGAAGATGTATGAAGTGTGGTTGGGTTGTTTGGCCTGGAGAAGAGGAGACTGAGGCGAGGCCTCAGGGCGGCCTGCATCCACTCATGGCAGTCTACAGCTCCTCACAGAGGAGCAGAAGGGCAGCACTGTGAATTCCTATCTCTGGTGACAGTGATAAAGCCAAGGGAAGAGCATGGAGCTGTGTCAGGGTATCAGGCTGTGGGATCCTCACACCGCTCCCTTTGCCTCCATGCAACCACAGCTCCTCTCAGAGCCAGACCTGGCAGGTCTCCAAGGACACAGCGAGGGGCTCAAGGAAGCCTTTAGGATCTCAAGGGTGTCCCATCTGGGGAGCAGGGGGTGATTTCCTCCTGCCAGATTGGCTGGCAGGGAGCCCTGCTCTCATCTCACAGCTGCGAGGTGGTGCATCGTGGCTGCGTGATAATCAAAGGAAAAAAATGGATCTAGGGGAGGGACCTCCGGGCAAACTAATTCAGTCAAGAGGACTATGAGGAAAGCTTAAAATAGGCACAGAGCAGCCAAGACTCCGGTTTTGAGGTCTAACATTGAAGATCCATGAAAATGAACAGCCTGACACGCCTACGACAACAAACCGCGATTCTATACGATTGCGATATGAGCAGTCTTTGGAATACATCAGCAAGAGCCCAGCATACATCTCAGCCACAACCTATGCTAAAATAAAAGAGCAACGGATGGTTCTGCCCCACTGAGTGATGGAATTTGGTGCTATGAGGGTCTGGCTTGAAAAATCTCTACACAACCTATTAAACCAGAATGGTTCGGGGGAATGGAATTACAGTGCACATATCAATCCGGTTTTCCCTGTGTCACAACAAAGACTGTAGACAAAGGGGAGAGAAAAGTATGAAATGAATGGTTTCTCCTGTTCCCTTCTCACCATCCATACGTGCCGTGAACAGCAGATGGAAGAAACAAACATTGTGCTGAGAGAGGAGTGTCTGAAGGTTGATCAGAAGGAAACAGAGACAGATGTCGTGCCTGTGCCACGTGTTAAAGCCTTGATCATACTTGCAGAAATGGGATATTGCTAGGGGGGGCCTCGATGCGTGGCAGGCCGTGAGCTCTGCTCTTGTTCTGTGAACCAGGAGGGCCAGGAGCAGCAGCAGCATGTGGAGCAGGAGGTGGGGAGAAGCCTTCCCTGGGATGGGAGGACCCTGTACCTACCCCATACCCACCTCAACACGTACACTGGCGGCTCCGCACTTCAAAAAGGAAAAGAATGAGCCCAGATGCACAGCTGCAGGGATCAAGCCATGCATGCTGCCTCCACAAAGAGCATGGAAAACATAAATCTCAAACTCACAGCACTGTGAGGCTCGATTTTGGGTCGTTCCATGGCGATGGTGATGCAGTTGAGGAAGATGATCACCAGGACAATGTGATCAAACATCTTGTGAGTGATGATTTTACTGCACATCAAACGGAATCTGCCAAGAAATGAGAAAAGAAGACAGCGTACAGACAGGCTTGTTAGCACTCGACTGGTGGGGATGGCACAGCACACTCCTGCAGCTCAGGCACAGCCAGGGAACCGAGCTCCCTGTTTGCAAAGCAGAAGAGCCGCAGTTCTGCAATCCCCTCCCTGGCAGAGCCCCATGCTGCAGGAACATCTGGGTATGAATAGGAAAGGACTCAAGCTGCAAATTTTGATTTCAAATTAGAGCCACAGATTTCCAGCCCCTGCAACATTCATGGGGGACTTAGTCTTACTTAAAGCACAGCAGCTGCTTGAACAGCTCAGACAGGCAGCCAGGTGTGGGTTTGAGGCCCGCCTGCTCCATAGAGTTCAGCTTCAGCTTATATACAGGAAGAAATGGTTGGATGGAGTCCAGGACAACCTGATCTGGTGCCTGATTTAGTGGTTAGCAACCCTGCCCACTGCAGAGGGGTTGGAACTGGATGATCTTTGAGATCCCCTCCAACCCAACCATTCTGTGATTCTAAGTACCGCCAGTGTAAGGGCTGAGCGCACACGACCAAAGGATCAGAAGCTATTTATTGTGACAGATGGTTGTACACTGACCCAGGATTTATAATACCATATTACATTCCCCTAAGTCTGTTTCTGAAAATCTCTCTAATCTCTGTATGAATGAACCCAAACGCTGCCGAGGGCCCACCAGCTCAAACACGGGAAACTCCCACTAAGTGTGGGCAGTGTCCAAAGAACAGGTTCAGGATCTTGGAGCCCGCTCACCCCATGGCTGGGCTTTAGGAAGGGCAGTGCTTGGGTCCTCCAGGGGAGGAGAGGGAGAAAAGGGAGGACAGAGAAGTCTGCACGAAGAGGAGGTTTTGGCAGGTCATGGAGGATCCTTTGCTGTGACGTAAGTAAGTGTGCACTGGCTGCAAAGTCAGATTTCTCTGAGCCATCAGTGCCCAGCACGCCCTACTACATGTGCTGCCTTACCTGGAATGAGGGGCGAAGATGTAGATGGACCAAGAGTCCCTCTCCTTGCAGCAGGCAGGGAGATGTGCCCGTACCCAGGCCTTCATGCGGTCCCTTTTGCTCTAGGAGGAAAACGAAGAGCAAAGATGTACCAGGAAGAAAAGCAGAGAGAAGAGTTAACACCCCCAGAGCTCCCAAGCAAAGGACTTGGGAAAATTTTTAACTGAACAAACATCCCTGGGTACTCAGTAAAACCAAAGGAAAACAACCCTCCCCTAAAGGACCTGTAGGAGAAGGGTTATGGTTAGGGCTATGCTGGTACCATGAGCCCCTGTGGTCGCATCTTCCTGCCTCCTGTGCAGCATGTGGCAACAATGCTTCAAGAGGACCCGTAACCTGCTCGGGTCAGCCACAAACCCTCCAGCTTCTCAGCAGGTGCTTACCTGAATCTTCTGAGGTTTTGTTTTGAATTATATCTAATGCTTATGACAGAGCAGAGGAGGGGTTCCTACTGCTTGCTGGATCAAGCCCTATGTCCACATACCACTGGAAAGCCAAAGAAACCATTTGGAAGCTGCATTTCAGTGCAGGAACACAATGGCGAGCATCTGCCTCTCATTCAGCATGACCAGATCAGGCCATGGATTATGAAGGCAGAAGGGAACATCGTGGCCTGTCTGACCTGGATGAGTGTAGGTCATCCAACTCCCCTGAATTAATTCCTCCTTGAAACCACAGCGCATTCTCAGCCACACATATTTTAGACCATTTGCAAGGTTGTTTAAGGGCAGATTGTAATGCCTTGGCCAACAGGTCAAGTGAAGACAAGAAAATCCAGTGCCAAGGGAACGCCTGGTCCTGGCTGCAGCAACCTCAGGGTTGGGTCTTCTCGCCTTGGGTGTCCAAAGGGAGGCCAGGAGGTGAACCCACAGAGCAGTGCAAGCAACATCACTGCGGCACTTCACATTCACAGACAAATTAAAATGAGTTCTTGCTCATTCATTACCCCTATTTCCCCGATCCCACACGGGCCTGGATGTGCACATGTGTGGGAACACAGCTGCACGAGCCCTCGGAAGCTCCACTTTGCAGGTGTTCGGGAGCAGTACTGTGAAGCACAGCACACAAACATGCCAAGGAGCAGGGCTCTGGCACTGTGTGTGCTTCACCTTGGAAATGGGGGAGGGGGGATACTTGGAGCCAAACTGTTAGCAATTTGAGGTACTCTGGACTGTAAAAATGGGATTTGTCAGGGTAATTGAGTGGAATAGAGGCAATGCTTTCTGCTACTGCATGCACTCAGCCAGGGGTCTCATTAGCAATGGGTAATTGCTAGTGTAGTGCCCACCTTAATGAAAGCACTTGGTGACAACCTGAACCCTTCAGAAAATGAAAACAACCTTGTGAAAATAAGAGGAGAGGTCTGAGGAACAAACAAGCTGGATTTTCCTACCTCTTTCCTTCAGTTGTCCATCATTCCCTCCCCTTCCACACCAGCACACCCCGGGCCTGGCACACCAGTGGATTCTGGCCACATTTGGGCTGTTTGTATGTTCCTTTTCCAACTCCAGGCAAGGAGGCAGAGCAGCTCCCCTAATGCTGGACTATATTTAACAGAGCTTGCATCCTGGGGCTGTGCTGTCCCTCCCAGCAGCCCGTTCCGCTGAATTATCCATAGATGTAACAAAGGGAAATAAATGGACCAACTCTGATGTCTGCTCGAAGTCGTAGGGAGAGCAGGGATTGCTGCCCCAGGACACGGAGCATCACTGTGGCTCAGGCCGGTTCATTTTGCAAGCTGGAAGCTTTCCAGAAGTATCTAGTATTCAAAGCAGTTCTGGTATTTATCATGGGGATTTGTAGTGAATGGTAATGCGTCAGCAGCACAGAATGCTTCTTTATATTCCTTTTGTCCAATTCTAATGCCAAAGATATTTTGGGGTTGTCTAATTGTTGCAGCTCGCAGTTCATGGGCTCAGTCAGATAACAAAGGCAGAAAGCGATCTTCCACCGCGGCCCCGCTCGGCGTGTCAGCACGAGGGCAGCACAGTGCTGCTTTGTGCGGGCCAAGAGCTGTCCCCAAGTGCAGCCACGGAAATCTAAAGCAAAGGAATGACTGCAGATTTCCACGGGTGGAAGGGCACGGTTCCATAATTTGCACCAAATGCGAGACACTTGCAAAATGAAAAGCGAGCGCTTCCAGCCCAAGTCCCATCAAACGCTTTCTCTGCAAGGTCCAGACACGCAGCCACTGTGCACAATCAGCCTGATTGCTGCTCAAGCCTGCATTATGCTCCCAGAGATCTATCAATTATGTTATTTAAATCTTATCTATTTGTCCATAAAACACACCTGGACAGGATGAATTAAGACTGGGCAGGGGGGTTCGGGGAGAAGAAAACTGCTCTTTGATTTGGCTGCTGGTGGCTTCACTAAAGCTCCAGTGGCTCCCACCAGCTGCCCCCCCTCTGCACACTGGGATGCGGAGATGTTCGCTGCCTTTGCCCCATAGCACGGCCCCCCTGGCCCCCGCTAAGGAGAGCTGCTGATAAATAGCTTCTTTTTTTAGAACTTCCAGATATTAATGTAGTTCTGAGGGCAGGATGAAAGGCAGCTGGCATTAAAGGATGACTGATGTGCTCCTTGGAGTAAGGGAGAGGGTTAGATTTATAAAAGATTTATTATAAGGATAGGGGGGAACCGCTGAAAAACGCTCTATGAGCAGCAACAGACCTCCAGGCAAGCTCGAAGCTGCACAGAGGCGCTCGGGACCTGATTATTTCGTTTTAACTGCGCAGCAGGGGCAGGCTGGGGTGGTCTGGGGGAGCGGCAGAACAGCACAGGAAAATGTGCAAGAGCCAGAGAGGAGCAGAGCTGTGATTGCAAGGGGGATTTTGCCCCTGGGAGGAGGGGACACATTGGGTGCTCTCCTCATTCCCACGCTGAGCACTCAGCATTTGGATTTTTCTTCCCATTCCAGAGTACAGAATTTTTGCAGCTGGCACAAGCAGGGATGGATAACACAGCCCAGGTCAGCAGATCCCCCCAGCACAGATCCCCGACCCCGAGTCCTGCCGTGGAAACACAACAGGCAGCAGAGCTCAGCTCAGGGAGGTACAGATCTGCTGCCTGGGCGGGTTTGTAAGGCTCATCTCCTTGTCTACATTCGTGCCCAGAAGAACAGATTTTGTTCCCCTGATTTCGTACTTCAGGGGAGAGGAGCAGGCAGGGGCCTGATTCTGAGCAATGGAAATTCCGGACAACCTCGCTGAAGGCAGTGGAGCAGCACTAACTTAACAGGAGTCCAGGAGATCCAGATGCAGCCTTCACACGGCCTTTTATTTCTGTGTGGCAGCAATCAAAACCATCCAGCAAGGAGAGCCTGTTAAGCTTTGTTGCAGAAGGGCATATTTAGGATCGCTTTGATCTGAATAACAGTTGAGTTCTTTTCTTCTTCTGCTGGTAAGGGAGTTTTAATTTATTTTTTTCAATTTAACAAAATAATGACATTTTCTTCCAACTTTGTCAAGGCTCACACAAGGGCAAAGAAAGTCCCAAAATGTCAGAGGGAAATCACAAAGGAAGGGTCCTCATCCTGGAGGCCCGTTTCATTAATCTAAGCAATGTTTTCTGATCCTCTGCATAGCGATTTGCAGTGAATTCACAGCTCAGAGCACGGGGAAAGGCAGCTGCCAGCTGAGGACGTCCCAGCTGCTGCATGGAGATGCACTGGGGCAGGGCATGCTCTGTAACCCTGCTTTGTCTGTCCTTTCTCTACACATCTGAGCTCCTTGGAAGAAAATTCACGGACCTTTGGTCTAACCCTGCTTGGTCAGAGCTCAGCACACAGAAAGGAGAAGAATTTGGTTTCCACTAAAAACAGCCACTGTAATAAAGATGAAAAACACGCATCTGATGGAGCAGCGTGCTGGGAGCTGTGGGGCTGGAGGGATGCGTCCCACCATGAGCTGCCGAGGAAAGGAAGGGACCCACAGCACGTGTGAAGCCAGAAATCAGCACACGTTGGCCATCAAAACCATCCCTAGCCAGCTATGAAGAGTGCAGTCTCTTGATCACTTGTAATAGTGTTTTTTCCAAAAATAATTACCACTCCTATTCTTAAAAATTCAATTTGTTTGATGGAGGTTAAAAACCAGGTTAAGACAATCAGTAAAAATCCCAGGCTGAGGATCCATGCTGGAGATGTAATGGGATAATGGCTTGTTTTAAAGGCGATTTACGGCTGAGCGACTCTATTCTGCCAGCACAAGCTCTCTTTCTCCTCCCGGTTGCTCTCTGGAGTCACCACTGCCTTTCGCATCCTTTCACATGCTCCAAATCCCATTTCCATTCAACAAACTCAGTGAAATACAGTAAAATCATGCCCCAAAGCTACAGCCCTCATGCTGCCATTACTGCCCCGGCTACCATCACGCGGCTGTACCCAAAACCCACTAGCAACACACCAAACGTCCCATCCGGCCACTGCATCTTCCGACCCGAGAGCAAGGAGAGAGCCTTCAAGAGCTCAAAACGCCCCAAAACAAACCTGTCCTGAGGCTCCAGCCACATTGCCCCATGTTCCCTGGCTCCCCAGTCCGGCGGCATTTACACCATTTGAGCAGCACATGGCAAATTACGTGCAGTGATTTGAAAGTGCGGATGCAGAGAATATGCAAAGCTGGAGATGTTGCTTTACTATCTGGCGCTCTAATCAGCTCAAAATTACAGCTGATTTTTCTTCCCCTGCTGCCATGCTTTTAGCTAACATTTCCTAAATAGCACTTTTCAGGCCTGTGAAAGAGAGACACTCATGGACTAATGCCTCTTCATATTGAAATTAATGCGAAGTCTTTGGAATTATCACCATCTCTGCAGGACTAATGCCTCCACGGGACTTGTGGGCCAAACCTTGCCTTTGCACTGCCTGCTGATGTCAACAGAGATTGCCTGCTCCAGCAGATGGGAGCGAAATCCAAGTACTGGCTGGTGAGCAGGCATATTTACATATTAAAAATTAAAAAAGGAAAAAACAGAGTTGTGCAATCATAGAGTAAAATCATAGAACCATCTAGGCTGGAAAAGACCCCCAAGAACACCAAGTTCAACCATCAGTCTGACCGACCAAGTGCCGTCACTAAACCACATCCCTAGCATTCCATCCACACGCTTCCGTTACCTCCAGGGATGGTGGCCAAGATAGCCATTGCTGCATGCATTTAACTGGAACCTGACGTCTCCACCCTGAGAGCTCTGATACAGCCCTGAGACATTTAATGTAACACCACCGCCCAGACTGCTCCTGGTGACCCCCAGCCCCTGCCTTGGCCGTGGCTCTGTGCCCACCCACATGCTCCCGAGAGCTACAGATGCCACCTGGATGAGAAAAAAGACACAGACATGCTTTGGCACTTCCTTACCATGTTGCCTTCATCATCAGCATCATCACAGTCTGGCCGAGGGTCGTCCAGGTGGAGCTGATGGACCAGCAGGCCGGGAGAGGTTTTCCCATTGCAGTCCTGGTGCTCGGAGGCAGAGGTGCGACTGCTGTGCATGCTGCTGGTCCGGTACAGCGAAGGCACCTGCAGGGTGTCCTGGAGGTCGAAGGAGCCCTTTGCTTCCAGCGACTCCATGCGATGAGGTAAGGAGCCGTTGACGCTGCCGGCCCGGCTGGAGCGCTCCTCATCCGAGCTCTCCCCGTCCTCTGAGCTCTCCTTGCCCTCCCCGGAGAGCAGGGACCTGCGCTCGCCGCTCTGGCCCCGTCGCTTGAGGCTGGGGGCCCGGCCGATGCTGTTCCAGCTGGAGCGGCGGCTGGGCCAGCTGCTGCCAGCACTCCAGGGGCTGTGCGGGGAGCTGCGGGCGCTGGGCTGCGGGACAGGGATGGCGTCAGCCCGTGCCGCCCGCCCATACCAGGCTGTTCTCATGGCTTGGGCGGGCGGACAGACATTGCACAGAGCTGTCACGTGCACCCCATGAACGCTCATTGGGCAACCACGGGATGCTCAAGTCCTTACCGGGGATTTGAGCTCATAGGCAGCAGGGTCCATGGAGACACCACTGGCCCGGCGTGACTCATAGCCCTGCGCTGCATCCCCGAACACGGCGCTCTTGGGCATGGGCATTGGCGTGGCCGCGGTGTGGATGATGAGCGGCGGGGTGAGGCTTTTCTTCAGCTCCGGGTGCTCGCTCAGGGCCATCACTGGAAGACATGAGGCGGGTTTTAGGGTCCCACCGCTGTGGGCATGCATGCAGCCTGCCCTTGGGTGGGCAGAGCAGCTGCATCGAGTATGTTTCTCCTCCATGCATCAGGAGGATGGGGGACTTAAAGCCATCTAGGGGCTGAGAGATTTCCAACAGCACGGCAGGGAAGGGCAGAATGTTGAGAAGGGGATTGGGTACCAACAAAAAGAGCAGCTCCCTTACGTACGGCCCCTAACCCTGCACCAACACCCACCTGCTCTTCCTCTGCAGACCCCTGCCTACATTGGGCTCTCTCCCTGCTCTCCTTCCTCCTCCTTCCCACACTCTCAGGGCTCCTCCACTTGTGCCCCTGTGAGGACGCTCCAGTAGGAGGGATTTCCCACCCAGGACACATCGTTTTCACAGCAGAGGGGGTTTTTGCAGCAGGGCAGGCGTCCCGGGGCCCATACTCACAGACTGGGTTTGACAAGTTCTTCTTCAGGCCACCTTCCTCTTCCAGGCTGCGGAGGAAGAGCTCGCCCTCTGAGTCAGACTTGGACGCATCCCCCTGCAGCAAACAGAGTGCTTCAGAAAGCATCGGGAGGGGCTGCCCGCACAAACACCCCTCGGACACACGGACCCCATCGCCAACACCACACCTACAGATCCACCGAGCTGTGTGCCACGATGCAACACCACCTTTCACAAAATGAGGCATGCACATATTTATACCACAGACTAATTAACCTCCTACCAGGAAGACTGGCTGCCTCTGATTCCAAACACAGCCCCGGAAAGGGATCAGGGAAATAAAAAGTAAAAATGCATTGCTCATGGCTTTTTTTTTGCTGCAGGAATCGCACACCAACATTAGGGAGGGATGAGCAACGTCAGGACAAAAGTTGACCCTACTCATCTCTCTCAGTTTATACACCGTGGCTTAAAATTCCACCTGTGTGGGCAATCCTATGGCTTTCTGGTGATGCTTAAAGAAGCCACCAAGGACTCAGGTTGCTGAGTTTGCACTGCAGCCATGGGCACATGGTGATGGAAGCCCCAGCAGTGCAGAGAGGATCCAATGTCTGCCCCTGGGTGGCCAGCACGTCCAGCTGCAACACAACAGAGGTTTGGGGGATTCACATGAATTTTGAATCCTGAGAGCTGCTGAGGACCCAGGCGCAGCCCCAGGAGAAGGGGTGAGGTTGACCACGGCTCACAGCATGCTCGCTCCGTCTCGCAGCACGCACCCAGCAAGGGACTTCCCTGCACGCTTCTCTCCGTTGGCGCTGCAGAAAGGTGCTTAGGGTGTGGTATAGTGAGCATACACCTGGCGGGAAAAGGTGCTTGCCAGAACCATGCCAATCCACCAGAGGAGGATTTGGGGCTAAAAACGCTTTTCTAGCAAATGGCACCAAACCCCGGCATGATGCACAACGGGAGGGAGGAGAGGAGGGGAGGGGAGGAGGGAGGGTGCTGGGGTGGAAGCCAAGCAAAGTCTCCCCTAGCTGGAAGGAACCGGGAGCCCAGAACCCCACCAAGGCCAAGCTGTCCCCGGTGCCCCACGGAGGTTTGGTGCTCGGGTGCCAGGTAGTGGGAAAACCCAGCAGGGCCCCAGCCCACAGGGAAGCGCAGCAGCGTGGGGCTGCACTTCTAGAGTGCTCTGCAACAGCCCAGAGGAAAGTGTGAGGGTGCACAGCACGTACAGAGATGGGAAAGCGGAGCCGCACAGGGACTTCCCCAGCACCAAACCCCACACCTGGGGGCAGAAGCGTCTCCTGCAAGCAGTGAGTGCCAGCCCCAGCGTGCTGCCCGTTACCTGCTCCTGCACTCCCAGCTTGCCTTTCTGGATAGAAAAGGGGTTGTGAGAGAAGAGGGAGTTACAATCTTTCTGGGAAAGAAGGGTATGTCTGGAGGGACCCCAGGGCACAGCGGCTCTGCCAGCATGTACCCAAGGTGACAGGATGCATTTGGACATGGCAGGAAAGGGTTTTGTGCTGAAGGAAGAGCCAGACTCCTGAGAGAGGGCGGAAGGGAAAGGCAGTGGTGAAGAGAAACACGCAGCCAGCAGCAGAGCAGGGCTTGGAACGCTGCACTTGTGGGATGTGCCGTGTCCTCAGCCCCCTGCACATCCCGACCCCACATCCCAACCCTCATCCTGGGATGCTCAGGTGCCTTCCTGTAACAGCTGCCTCTGACCAACATCATCCTACAGAGCACGGGGCTCTCAACGCTCCAACTGGATTCCACGTCCCTTCAGTGCCCCACCTGGGACGTGGGGAGCAGGCAATGCCTGGGGACCAGCCACACTGCCTGACCTCCGCAGGTGGGAGCGCATTGCTTCGGCCCCATCTGCTGCAAACCCCATGGGTGAGCTCACCCCACTGCGGAGCTGCACAAAGAGCTGGGCCTGGAGCCACCCTGCTCCCCAGAGCACCCACCTTCGTTCCTCCAGCTCCCCCGGAGAAGGAAGGGACTTAAAACCAAGGCTGACTCAACAATGAGGACGACAAAAAGAAAAGAATGACACCCCAGCACCCCCTGACAGCACGACAGCTACGACGATGAGGACGGCAGCACGGCGTGTGACCAGGCACCACGAGGAACACAACCACGGGGGTGTGGGGGGCTCATGCGTGGCCGTACGTACCACTGCCGAGTCGCCCGGCAGCTGAATACAGCTCAGCTGCCCGCCGGCATCTTCCCGCTTGGAGATCTCCTGAAGGAGAAACAGGGGAGGAAGGGGGAAGGAAGGGGAAGGAGGGTTCAATTTTCACAGATTCAACAGCAGAAATGAGAGGGAAGTAAAAAAAACAACATGAGGAGAGGAAGGGAGGGGATGGGGAAGGGCGGAGAAGGGCGGCGTGCGGCCACGATGGAGAGCAGCCCCGACGAGGCCAGCCTTACCTTTAAATTAAGTGCTTCAGACAGAGAGCTCGATGCAGCTCCAAAGTGATAATTGTGCTAATGAAACACCAGCTAATTATCGAAAACATGATTTCTTCTTTTCTTTTTGCAGCTGCATAATGGGATCTTTATTTATTATGCCGTCATTAGGCAGCAACGGAGGCTTTTAATGAATGTTTGATTAACACAGCATCAGCCCTCCCATGGCCAGGTGAAATACCTCCAGTGCCTCTTCCCAGCACCAGAACTCAGTGCCTCCTGACCCGCTGGGGAAGCACCAGCACTCATGGCCCTGGGCTCGCCAGCACGGGGAGGGACGCGCGGCCCTGGGCACGCTCACTGCTCGCCCTTGCTGCTCTGCAGGGGCAAGGAGCGGTGCTCCATGGACGGGGAACTCGCCCTGCTCCCAGCTGGGATGAAGAGTTTAAGAGAGACTGATCCCTCACAACTTGGAATTTTCTCCGATCGGTTTGGGGGGGTCTGAATGGGACATGGGGTCTTGCTAGCCATGGACACTTAATTTAAAGTCTTTGATTGTAAGAGAGAAAGAGGTGGAAAAGCCATCAAAGGAAAACACAGAAACCCTTCCTTCACAAAGACCATCCCAATGAAGCCAATAGGAGCACAAAAGGAATAGGATGTAGCAAAGGCACCATCCAAGAATCCCCACAGGGGGAAAATGGGCTTCAATCCTCTGGTTGAAGCCCAGGAGAAGTCCAAGCGCTGCTTTCGGCAGGGTCTGCTGCTGCAGCCGGAGCACTGCAACATCGTACAGGGTGAGCAGGGGGCAGCCCCAGGGAGCACTGGGGGCACAAGGCAGGGAAAGGGACAGAGCTGGGAGCGAGGACGAGGGAAGACAAGGCCGGGAGGATCACCAATGGAAGAACACGCGTTGGAGATAATGCTGTCAGGGAGTCCCTCGTGAGAGGAGCTTTGTGTCTGACAGACAGGAGCCATTGTCTGCTTCAGAGAGAAATCCCCAGGGCAGAGACCTGCGCTCAGGCAGCGATTTCAAATGAGCAGCTCTATCAGATGGGGTCCCCTGCTCACCTTCCCCGCACAAACGCCCGGCCCAAGTTCAATCGGAGAACACGCGCCCGAAAATAACCACGTTGCGTCAAGTCCTGGATGTGCCTCTTGCACGAGAGAAGCAGGTTACCAAAAATAAGAAAAAATAGGGAAAGAAATCAACCCGGCAAAATATATTGCTCCATATTCAAAGTTTGGAACAGGTCCTTCTTCTTTCCCGATTGCTTATATACATCTGCTGCCTAGCAACTGGGGCTGCAAAGCCGTGCACTAAAATTAACGAGGTGCTTGCAGATTGAGGAAAGGCATTCAAGGACTGGGGAGATAAAGGCAGCCACCCCAAGATTGTATTTCAGCCCGGAAAGCTGAAGGAGAACGGAAAAACACCTCGCTCAGAGGGAGGGTCGAGTGCAAGGGCTGGAGAGGGACGTGGGGTTTGTTTACAGGGAGAGATGATCTCTCTTAATTTTGCTGAGGAGATGATCCTTTGTGTGCTTGCTAGTAAAACCCAGAAGGAGAGGCGTGCGGGAGCTGCAGAGCTGCAGGGACGCGGCGAGGTCCGGGTGCTGTGGCTGTGCTGGCTCCTGGCCCCAGCAGCTCCCGCCGCGCTCCCTCCTTCGCACGCTGCCATTTACCAGAGGAGCGCTGAGAGCTCAGAATAACAAGGATGTGGAAGGAAGATGATTAGTAAAACACCGCCCTAAAAGCCTGAGATATAAAATAGCACTGTAAGCAAAGTGGTTAATTGCATGAATCAGGTGCAAGGCCATCAAAATCCCGGTGGTTGGGCAGAGCTAGTGCCCGAGGGGCTGAGAAGGCTGCGGGCTTTGGAGGCTGTGCCGGGTCCTGGTCCCAGCGCTCGGTGCTCGCCTCTCGATGCCGGCGCAACAAAGACGTACCCGTAAAGCTGCGGTCATGGGAACAAAACCGCAGCGCGTTGCGGTGAATGACAGCGAGCGGTGCCGTGGTGCCAGCTGGCTGCAAGCGAGCGGGGGAAATCGCTGCCAGCCAGAAGCAAGCAGAGAGTGCCACGTGTGCCAGCACCAAACCAGGC